>NC_056749.1:562724969-563024969 GCF_019279795.1 Protopterus annectens
CAGCATACGTGTCCATTCTTAGAGGAAAATTCTAATGTAAAGGTTTATAAAACTTTGCGGAAGATGAGAGTGACTGTTGAGTGAATGGAACGCTGCTTCACTGACTTGTACCAAAGCTTGGTTGAGCATTCTTATTAAACGTAATGTGAGACAAGAGAAGCTCAGAGCGGAGATTCTTCAGACACAAACAGACCTGGCAGAGAAAATACCCAACACGGCCTTTGAATTGAAGGTAAAGGATGTTAAGGAAAAAGTAGATAAGGTAAAGAAGGCAGTAACCCTTCATAAGAAGGGGAAGCTACAAAGGGATATGAACGATTACAGGAACAATTTAATTTTTGCCTGGCCACATAAGGGAATGAGAGGCAGACAGAAGGCCAGCGTTTGGGGTACAGGAATCAGGATTTTCGAGACACCTTGGTATCTTCAGGGGTGCTGGCTTGAAACAGCAGTAAAAAATAGCATATCGTTTGAAGAGCTCAGTGAAGAATCGATGGCGTCAGTTTCAAAGAAGGAGAATTCAGAAGTCGGCAGGGTCGAGGTCGTAAGTGGCAAGGGAGCTCCAACATTAATGGAGGAAAGCAGAACAAGAGAAATCAGTATGGCCGAAACAACAAGAGCAGAAGAAAGAGGAATTGAAGAAGGTCGGAATGTTCACAATGCTGGATTGGAAAGTAGAACAGTCGTTTTAGTCTTGGAGTTCAATACAAATGAACAAAATGTGGACAATTTAAAAGTGGTACATTTATCAGACTCACATTTAGACCACAGTGTTTTGTCTTTATTGGACAAGGGGGATAAATTCATCCCCATATATTGTCCTAGCCTTGCTGATCTGCCTTTGGAAATTATCAGATTTTGCCGTAAGTTACATTTGAAAATATTTTTTGATAAACAAAATATGGCTAGAAAATCTGATGTAAACAATGTCAACGTAAATACAAATGCTATAGCTGATGAGGGACTGGATGCTATTGAATCAGAAAATGAAGATGACCTTTTGCTTAATTTGTCTGTGTATGATTATGAAGAGCAACTTGTATATGAGGAAGATGGGGGGGATCCACTGTAAATGAAGGTGTGAGTTTCTTTATTGGTTACGGCAAAATGGCAATGCCATAAGTTCCGTATAAGAGCCGTTTTATGCCACCCAAATTGTCGACTAATGTTTGTGTATTTGAAAATGTTGTGTGCAAACATGTTGAAAGGGAATATGAACAATTTATGAAGCATTTCAGGTCGTTAATTTAACTAAAATTCAATGGTATGCTTTACAATGGTTAAGACATGGTAACAAGAGTTACATTTTCACACAGGCAGACAAAGGGGGAAATTGGGTGGTTATGAAGAAAACACAATAGAAAAGGATGGCTCTGGTATTGTTGGAAGATAACACAGTATACAAAAAGCTCATCCGCAACCCAGTCACAGAATTCAACAGTGCCCTACTGGAGATTTTGGAGAGGGGAGAGAGGCTGGGCTTTTTGAGCTCAGCGGATGTTAACAAGCTTTATATTAGTAACCCCAAGGACGCAATTTTTAAGGTGATACCCAAGTTGTATAAATGTATTGAGAACCCACCAGGTAGACCTATAGTGTCAGGTAAAGGGCCTTTTTGCAAAACATAGGCATATTTTTGGATTTCCATCTGAAGTGTCATCTGAATAGGGTTACACCACATATCAAGAATGGGAAAGAGCTGGCTAATATGTTGGGGGCATGAAGTGGTCCCATTAATTTTATTGAGCCAACACTGATGTCAAATCATTGTAAACAAATATAAAGCATGAATGGGGACTAAAGGCAGTGAAATGCATGTTAGGTGAAGGCCCACGCACTGATTTCCTGATTCGTCTGTTAGAGTTCTCTTTAACCCATAATTGTTTTATATTTAACAACAATTATTTCTTGCAGGAGGAAGGGACAGCGATGGGGGCATCTTACGCCCCCATTTATGCAATTTTGTTTAAGGACTATTTTGAAAAAGTCCATATGTACAACACAGAATTTTATAAAAGCAAGGTTTTGATGTTCAAAAGATATATTAATTTTCTCATTTTCATCTGCAGGGGTTACAGAGAGGAATTTTGTGATTTCATACAAACATTGCAGGACAATCATTTTGGACTGGGGTTCACCATTAACACCAATAGGGATGCAATACAGTATTTAGACTTGGAGTTTTTTGTGGATGAGAATTTCACAGTGGCATTCAAACCTTACATTAAGGATACAGCGGTCAACAATTTTCTGATGGCCGATAGCATGCATGCCCCTCATTTATTGGCATCATTGCCATACTGAGAGTATTTGCGGATAGCAAATAGCACTTCAGAGAAGGACAAGTTAATACATGAATTCAGCAAGGTTAGGGACAAACTTTTAAGAACAGGATATAAAGAGGATGTTTTGGTGACAGTGGAAAATAGAGTTAAAAGGAAGCTGGGGCTAACACTCAATCAAAGACATGGAGAAGATAGAAGGAATAGAGACATGGTTCATCTTGGGAAAAAGAATGAGGAGCAGGAATCCATATTTGTTGTAAATAGATACTCTCCATTTTCAGAAATACTGCGAAATTTGGTTGATAGGTTTTGGCCCATCATTCTTAATGATGAAAGATTTGGAATAATTTTTCCAGACAATGTCACTTTTTCTTACAGTAGATCAAAGAATTTGAAGGAATTGCCATACATAGGCAAGTTGGTAAGCAAACATGGTAGAAAAGGTGGTTTCCCTTGTGGAAAATGCATCATATGTAAGAAAATTAAAAACTTAGATGGGCTTTATATCAATGGCAAAACATACAAAGCCAGGGATCAGTATAACTGTGAATCAAGGGGAGCGATTTACATTATTGGGTGTGATTGTACCAAGGTCAAATGGTACTTAGGTCAAACAAAAAGACCTGTGAAAAAAAGAATCATGGAGCACTTGGGAGACACTAGGAGAGGCAGGATGGAAAGCCCTGCGGCAGAACATTTTATTCAATCCCATGAAGGCTCTGATAAGTCCTTCTTTTTTAGTGTATTGGCCAAACCAAAACAGCAGAAAGGGGATGAATTAATAATTTATCTCTGCTGGAAACAAAATGTATTATTTATTTTAAAACTTTGCATGCTAGGGGGTTAAATATGGAGCTGGATCTAAATGTCAGAAATTAATGATAGTTCAAACATACTGTGGTTAAGTTAAAATAGATAAATGGAATAATCATATCAGTAGTTCCATTTCCAGCCTTGTGTCCTAGTTGGGCTAGTACACACATTTTATATATATACATATATATATATATATATATATATATATATATATATATATACACACACACTTTTTGGTACAAAGGGAAAAATGTTTTTTTTTAAATGTTGGAAACAAAATGTATTATTTATTTTAAAACTTTACATGCTAAGGGGTTAAATATGGAGCTGGATCTAAATGTCAGAAATTAATGATAGTTCAAACATACTGTGGTTAAGTTAAAATAGATAAATGGAATAATCATATCACTAGTTCCATTTCCAGCCTTGCATCCTAGTTGGGCTAGTACACACACACACACATATATATATATATATATATATATATATATATATGCACTATATGCTTTTCATGAAATCTGAATATTGTTGAAGTTAATCTTAATGCCAAATGTTTATTATACGTACATGCATTTTTCTCTTTATGGTACAAAGGGGAATTTTTTTTTTTTTTTAATAGTAATGCATATGAAAGTTAAATAATTTGCAATGGAATGCATTTAATAGGGAATACATCATAGGCACTTTAATGGATGTATTGAAATGTATTTAATGAAATAATTTATTTTAAATAATTAATTGGATTTAATTAACTTGTTGGTGCTATAATATAAAAGATGGCTTCTTGATGTAAAATTTTTTCCTTGAAGGCATAAGCCAAGGTACCGGATACATCAGTAAAGAATTTGTACTTTATCCTGGTGTGCCGTGTGTGTTTTACTAATAAAACTTCATCATCAACTGATTAACTAGAGGATTTTAGTGAACCCATATCACTCTGTCAAGCATATAGGGCACGGACACTTGATCATAAACTATCCCTTGCATCCTGGAGTTGGCTGCAGAGAATTAAATGATATCTATTAACATGGTTTGTGCAAAAGCACTCCCTCCTCTGGTACCCCAGCAACCAGCAGTATAAATACATTCTAAGCCATCAAGCATTACTTGTCTGACATTAAAAAAAATAATTGAAACCATTCCTCACTTTGAGTTCACTAAAGAAATCAGCATGATCTCATCATAAAAAGTGCATTCAATGTATATATTATAAATATGTTAAATTAATAAAAAAAATCTTAAAGACAAAAAAGAGCATTCAAGATTTCCCAGAATGCTTGAAACACCTCCTCTCAGAAAGGGAGGAAAGAAAGGATGCAGATTATCAGCAAAAAATATGCTTTACTGTTCAGCTAAAGGGTATTGGAACAGCATACACTAGGAAGGGACAAATCCTTTGCCTTTTCCCTTCAGTAAGCAACTAACACAAGGTGCATGACATTTAAACAGATATGGAAGACCACAGCCTTAGACTTGGTACTAGTGTCATAGAAAGTGGGTGTTTTATGCTACTGGCATCAAATGTACCCTATATCGTCACTACACAGATGATCAGAAGGGAAGAAGGACCCAAACCTTGAACCTCATTGCTTGCTTAGCCTGTCACACATCACTAAAGTTAAAACTGCAACAGAATCACAACATCATTGATAATGTACCACATCCTCAGGGATGAGGTCCTTACCATTGGAGCGCCACTCACTAGCAGCATAATAAGACACATTATAGTCACAGAAACAGAGAGGTCTGCCACTATTTGGGAAGAAAAGATACACACTTACTTTTGCAATCACTTTAACACCTTGTAACTTATGCAGCCGGTGTAGCATCCCAAATTGTACCTCCAATGTGACACTACTGCACATGAGGATGATAGTTTTGAATCTCCCTTAGTCCACACAGAACCAAATGCCCCCTCCTCAAAAAGGAATGCTTTAGCTCTTTTTACTTTACAGCATTTTACAGATGTAGTACTATTACATAATTTATAGATAGGATGGCCATATATTTAGTTACTTAACTGTATTAGATGTATTGTTTTAGTACAGGAAACAGTGCTGTCTTCTAAAGTCAAACACTACATTTTTCTCTTCTCTGAGTGCAAACTCTACATCCAGTAAAGATAACTACGATTTCTTATGCAAGACTTCTAGCATCGACATACATTTTACCCTAATTAATGACTACTGGAACCATCTTTCACTAAGTAGTAGAAACAAGTGCAAAAGCGCTCACATGCTCAGGATCAATACCCAAGAGAAGTGAGAGGCCACAGGAATCTATAAAGACCACTATGCTGCTTCTTGTAGTTCTGTTAGTAAGACTGCAACACTCTAAGATTAAACATGCACCCTGGGTTTATATTTCCTCCTATGGGACAGCAGTATTCACTTACTGGCAGTAGACCATGAAATGAATAGCAGTGGTTGTGCGTTATCCCCACATCCCCTTCTACAAACTTCTTGCCACTAGGCTAAGGAAGTTAACTTCTGGTGAGTCCTGACCTCAAATAAAATTCTCCTCACTTAGACTGTACCTTTTGAGACACCCTCTGAAATTTACAACTGTGCCTTAATGGTAGGACCTGGAATGACAGCTGGAAACAGATGTGTATCTGCAAGCCATTACTTAACCAGAGTAATTGTATCACATACTCAACCTTTACTTTAAATGGCTGTCCTCGGATAGTCCCTCAAAGGGCTACGTTCCTTGATAGGGAACCCCTTCCTGGGCTACACTCTTTGAAGGGAACCTCCTTCCAAAGAACAAACATCAGTCTCAATGCAGTACCCAGTTAATGTAGAACACACCAGTAGGAGTGCTAACCAACTAAACATATCATCTGCCTAGTCACTACCAACTAATACTGTCAGGTTCCTCACCCTGTCCATGTAGCAACTATTCAGGGATGAACAACTGTGTGATTTACAGAGAACCACGGTTGGTAAGGGCTTAGGTGTTGCTTGCTCTCTGTTATTTATTACCTAGTCTTGCATATACTGAGGTCAGCTGTTTGCAGTAAAAGACATGTGATGCAGTTACTTGCTTAGTCAAGTGTATATACGCTAGGTACTGCACATTAATATACATCCATTTGCATGGTGTATGTTTTAATCCTTGTTGTACATTTAAGCAATAATCTATGACAGGATTTACCCAATTTGCTATGGTTTGATCACATGGGCAAAGCCAGAGTGATTAAACAAAGCCAACAATGGGTAAATCCTGACATACCCACAAACAAGAGTATGGTATTGCTTTTATGCAATGACATTATTTAAAAAAAAAAATACTTACCTTTTTTAAAATAATATATTTGTATAAGGGCACTTTAGCCTTCTTCTGCATTCTTCCTTATTAACTGACTTACTGCACATGCATATGAGAGTTACATTCCCACACTTGCAAAGTACAACAGTGCAGTGCAGGAGAAGCAATGGAGAAAAGGGAATTGCCATTGCTGTTAAGTCAGAATTTTATGACGGACAGCTGAGCAATACAAGAAAAATCAGGTACGTTTCTGTTTCTTTAGTTTTGCAGAACATACTGGATTTTTTTCTCGTATTTTGTTGTCCCCCAGCATATGCCAATAGAAAGTTAGGCCACTCAATGCTACTTCAGAAGCCAGACTTTTTTCTATTGATATATGGTCAATTTACAATGTGCTTGTCCAATCAGCATGCTCGTTTTTGAATAGCAATAAGCAGTCATTGTATAAAATGCTATTCTGTATTAGTCAAATTCTACTGAAATGCGAGCAATTAATTTTTACTGTGCTTGAATACAATGGGATGCACTCGCATAGCAAATTTCACTCTGCTTGAAAATAATGTTTGAATATTGCAATCGCAAGACTGCTTGCGATATTGCAGATACCAAATGGGGCTCATTTAAGTGCTGAAAAGTAAATTATGTTGATTTTTCATTACGCTTGAATTCAGTGTAAGAGGACATAAAATACTCAGAGTACATTGTACCGCTGTTGTTGTGTCTTTCGGCTTTTCCCAGTTAGGGGTCACCACAGCAGAACTCCGGTCCGCTAATGATTAGCAGTATATTTTTACGTGCCGAGTTGCTGGCCCTGATGCACAACCTTCAATGAAGGCACGCCCATTCACGCATGTCTCCACACAGAAGACGATCTAGCTGAGAATTGAACAGGACAATGTCTTACTGTGAGGCGACAACGCTACCGCAGCACCACCACCGCAGTTAGTACATTGTACTACTGTAATGTTTCAATTAAATACTCATCATGGCTGTTTTAATAATGGCGAGTGCTTTGAGAAACCTACTGTTTAATTGCTATGAACCAGTTAACACAATTATCATTTCTTGAACGGTTTTGAATTCTTGATCCTTTTGCATTGATCTGTTGTAACCTGTACATTTTCATATGCACCAGAGTAGCATATACACACAAAACAGAGGTCTATTTTCAAATTCTGCCATCTATTTTCATATAAATGTCAACAAAATTTATACTTATCCAAAGTGGAACTGACAACTCTCAGTCTGAAGTAATAGTGCCATTTGTCAGTAATGACATAATCTTAATGCAAACAAGATAAGGTGTACTGATATAATATGCTGGAATCATAAAACTGTAAATGGCTAACTAGCATGTTTTAAACTTCATAACAGTAAAAAGTTGGCATGATATTTACATTTTCAATATTTAAGTAATTATGCCATTTTAGTAATAAGTCACAAGCTTGAATCACACAGGGACAAGAGGAAAATTGGTATTGATTTTTTTTTAATACTCACAAGTTTAGCAGGGACACTGATATTGTTTGTATCCAAGGTAATAGGCCATTTTACTTAAGAGATCAAGCCTGGTTCTAGCTATAGGTTCATGGGTAAGTAATAGACTAACTGCCCTTCAGGGCCATTTTAAGCCAAACCAATTTTCCTTTTTATGTTTGAATTAACCTATCTTGCTTGGTTAGAGAGTGGCCTTACCCATCCCATGACTGATGATTATATATTTTCCCTTGCGATAATAACTGGGATCATAACATAGATAATTTGAGGGGCCCATGCACGGGATAAAGCATTTAGCAGCTGCCTTTGTCATTAGTAGGTACAGTACTGGGGTAAATTTTCTGTTTGCCACCAACAGATCCAAGTTGCACTTGAATATGCACATAGATGAGCTTTGTTTTATGTGGATGGGGAGTCTGATCCAGAGCAGCTGTGTTCTCTGCGAGATAAACCTGTTCCTCCAAGCTATTATGTTGATGTTGAGGAAGAGGTTTAGATCCCTAAACCAAGTACTTCTCATACTGTTTGACTTGCTGATGTGCTGTAACTCCATCAGTATTGGGTCAGAGGATGACTTGTATGCCAGACACAGGTCAGCTCTTAGCAGTTTGTAAGATACCAAGTATAGTGTCAGGGTGTGGTAGTTCCCCCTGGGATAGATGACTTTCAAAAGGATACAATAATGCATTTTGGGGATTTACTTTCAGTCCATGATTTTGGTTATCAATTATTGATTTGGGAAAACCTTCCTGCAGGATAGCAAAGTCATTTGGGGATTCAATGCCTGTTCCTAGTTTACAGTCCTATGCAAACTTAGTCATATCCCTTTGGTATTTTCTTTTACTTCAGAAAAGTAGGTGCCAAATATGAGATGTCCCAGCACAGAACCCTGCGTCTACAAGTCTCTCCATACAGCTGTTGGTGCCAAACCTACAAAACTCACCTACGCTCAATGGTAACAGGTGGCAGGCACATCCAATGTTACATGGGGACACAATTGGGTGGGCTTATAAAAGCCCTGCTGGTCATTAGCCTAGTATATACCTATGAAATAAAGAACCTTAGTTTTCCTCATAGTTAACCCTGCAACTCAGTAGCCAAAACTATACTAAAACCCTTTTACTGCTACAATATCATTGAGGACATGCTTGTTTCAGTTTCTCTTGTAGAGGTACAGACTAATGTTTTCAAATGTTTAATGTGGATAGTTAGTACCCCCAAATGTGTGATTACTACAATTATGAAATGTTAATTAAAATTACAAAAGAATCAATAAAAAGAAGGATAAATCACTGCAGCAACCTTACTACAAAGTATATCTAAAATATTTGAGTATATGAATTCCAAAGACATCATGGACCACCCTTCACCAGGAAATACAGCGGCTAGTGCAAAACGTCAGGTATACAAGAGGGTTGTGAGTATAATGAAAACTATGCAGACCACTCAATTCCTGTTACCGAAGTAAACCTGAAATATCTTTAAGATTAACTATCTCCCTGTGTTAATACTTTCTCCAACAGAACTGCAGAAGAGCCTACTTGCAGGCAATAGACAGCAAAATCAATGAGAGTGATTGGTCCTTACCCCCCCATGTCCCCCCCACACTCTTGTTGTTACTACGCTAAGGACGTTTCCAAATTTACAGGGTACTGACCTCAGTTAAGTTCTCTCGGTAGAAACTGTCCCTGTTACAACACACACTAGAATTTATAAGTGAGCCTTACAGAGACAATGTCTGGAATTCTAGCCAAAACAGAAATTATACCTGTAAGGGTTCTCTTAACCTGAAAAGATGCATCTCCTACATACCTTTAGCCATAACTGTTGTCCACTGAGTCTCTGGAAGGGCTAAAATCCTCATTTTGAGAAAGTCCTGCCCCCCACTGTCTCAACATGCTCAGCTGTGCCACACTCATCACCCCATTTATATTTCTACCTGACCTTGCATCCTCCTTTAGTTCCAATCAACCACACACATTGTTGTAACACATTACAAATCCTTCCACAGTCAATGCAAACCAATAACCAGCATGATTCATGCTATAAAACTAATCCCCTGCATGATTCATACTATCAAACCAATCCGCAACACAATTCATACTATCAAACCAAGCCCCACCACGAATGATACTATCACTCCCCCATTTGCTATAACACACCATTCATCTCCTCAGCTACATAAATCTCCCACCACTCTCTAGCCTTCTTAAACATCTTCGTATGTTACCTCATCTCTTAATCTTCTCTCCTCCAAGCACTACTACTTTTATTCTCCACACTAACTCCTTTAATCCCCCCATTATTGAATCCCTTATGCCCCCTCTTATTTCTTCCATCTTCATCTAATCACTCCTCACCAAGACTTTCTCCATTTCATACTTCATCCTCAACCCATCACCCCTCATATTAAGTTACCACCTCTTTTTCCTCATGTTTCTTCACACACTCTCCCACAGAAAGTAACTCCTCTTAAAACCTGATATCTGACCTCTTTTAATTTCCGTATCCTTTACTTAAGCACTTCCTCACTAACTACACTAGCAAAAGCATATAAAGTTTAAAAAGAAAAATGAAAAAAAAATGCGCATGCCTAAAATTGCATTGGTAGTTCTTACCTTCTTGTTTACCCCAATAACCATGATACAGTTCATAGGCAACTGGTCATTCAGAATGGCATATAAGCAAATACCTCCTTCGTTCAGATAAAAGCAACCACACATTAAAATACCTACAAATACTCCCATAACATTGAAATTATTGCAATCAGGACCAGCTCGAAATAAAGATCTGGTTATTAGATGCAAATTCACAGCCTTTCAACTGAAAAACATAGTAGAAATCCAGTTGGAAAACCTCCCACATTTCCTTAACTAACTATAACCCTCCTTCTATCAAATGAAAAACTGTTAGCTGCAGGCAATATAAACCCAACCTAGGTTCTCCGATACCTCATCTTTCTCTCAATTAATATGGATAATCACACCTGTACCTTACTTTACCTCAGAGGATAAATACCTCCATGTACCGCATTAATGCCCAAAGTGTAAATAATAAATGGGACTCTTGAAATGTCTGGATGAAACTGCATAATCCGGATATAATTATTATTCCTGGATCATGGCTAAAACAAACCACTGTCCTTGCACTATATCCAGTCAAAGAATGCCCAATCATAAACAATAAAGCAAACAGAAAGACTGGTGAAAGATTATTATTTATTAGAAAACACCACAGATACAAATCTTCTGGTACACTCACTAAATTGGATAGTAGTGCCAGCAGAAATAAGTAACACTTCCAAACTCAGTATCTCTGCAGTCAACAGAGTCCCTCCCACTAAGATACCATAGATAGCAACTTTAAACTGTCAAAGAAAAATACATTGGAAGTCTTAGGTGATTTTAATATGAACTTCTGGGACCAAAAAGAAAAAGATACAAGTCTTTTGATACTTATCGAAAAATTACCTCACACAATTGCTTTACGTCCCCACCAGATACAAGACCTCAACAGGCAATCTTTGCTTACCATCTTAATTACAAATTCACCACATAGATTGTACATCACCTCACTACCCAAATCTAACTGGTCACAGGTCCACGTCTGGCATTATTTATTTCAAAATACATAAACTTCTGTACAGAAAGATAAAAAAAAAAAAAAAAAAAACAGAAACTTCCCATAATCTAAGAAAGATGACCTACCCTCTGAAATTCATTCAGTGTACTGAAACTGACCTCTCCAAAACCCTGGATGTATGTAATTCTAAATTACTTCAAATACTGAAAGTATTCCAATTACAAAACAAAAAGGCCAAAGAAGCCAACTGCTCTTGGATAACTGCATCAGTTAAACAAGCGTATAAAAATACAGATAACTAGTAAAAGAAAGTAAAGCAATACATGCTACGTACAGCTTCTAATCTTTAGACAGAAATGCAAAGTATAAAGAGGCCAAATCTAATTACCTCAGAAGCAAGCAGATAGAAATGTGCTCAAACCCTGGAAAGTTCCAGCAAATAAAGAAGTTTCTGATAATGGGTAATTCATTTCAACAATTCAAAAAATGCACATCAAACACTAATGCTAATAACTCAAACACTTTTGCATATACACCTCAAGATACCTTCCAACCATTCCACCCTTCTACTAGCAATGACAACCTACTTTTAAATTATTACTACAAAAACTGTGAATGTCTTTCTAAAAATATTAAGAAATGTAATTCCAGCCTAAGCTCATTTTAATAGTCTTTCCTAAGGACATCAGCTAATAAAAGAGCAAAACCCTTCATGCACATATTTATCCTTTTACTCTGCTCAGGACTAGTTTCTTCCCAAGTAAAACATTCCCCTACCCAAGATTCATTTTCATACACATCCTCTGGGCTATTAGTCATATGTCCATTGTCTGCCCAATGACTAACACCTTCAAGGTGATGCATCACAGACAAACTATGTAATACATTAATAAATGGGGCTGTTCATTCACTATCTACATTAGTTCAGAGATGGCCATAATATCCCGACTTCCCCTTACACCAATATTAAGATTCATTCCAAAATGGCCTGGATCCTTGGCAAAAAGGGGTGGGGCCCCAACTGCAACCCAAGCAACTAGGGTTCTATTAGCAGTCCCAGCAATAGATGAGCTATGTAGGCAGGAATAAAGAAACAGGATCTCATTTACCTGTGAGGGAGGGATGCATGCACTCAAGGTCACACTGGTCAGGTGCATTTGTCCTACTAGAGAAGCCAGCTTCCTTGCTTGGAATGGAGGAGTGTGTGTGTGTGTGTGTGGGGGGGGGGGGTGCAGTGTGTCAAAAGTAAATTGGTAGAATGCAAATTAATTGAAAATATTTAGCAGAAACCACTTTTGGCAAATGTGGAGAATTCCGATTTCTCCACTGTTCTGCGAACTTGGAATAGGTATATTTAGTATAAGGGGTGTTGGGGGTATCTCCCACATGGTGGGGTCTCTGCCAAAAAAGATTTTCTTTGTGTTTTTCCAAACCCAGTTTTAGCTACATATCTTCTGTTGATTTGCATTTGAATGAACTGCTGACTATCCTTCAACATGAATACCATCAAGGGAATCCCCCTCACAGAAGTGAAAGGGGAAGTCCTTTGCAGCCAACCCCATTACACATGTCCTTTCCCATGCATGATTTGAGTACGTGCATGGAAGTTAGGAGGTGTAAAAGTTAAAAAAAATCATAACCCACCCATGATAACTGACTGATGGCCTCTTTGCTATCCTGAATGACACCATCTAACCTCTGAAGGTAGGCCAGCCTCACCTAAAGCAGTGCTAATTCCACAGACTGGAGTATGGTCTGTATCTAATTCCTTTAATGTCTGGGAAAGAAACACCAAGTTACTACATATAACTAAGTATGCCATTTCATTAATTTGTCCCATATTGTGGAGCTTACTACAAAACTCTGTAAACACAGTCACTTGGATCTAATTTACTGCAAGCTACATTACTTCTCACATCTACATACAAAAATAGTTTGTTCTGTCTTAGTTTCACTTGTAGAAAAACATATTATATAATGATTGTTTTGTCAGTCTAGGAAGAACTATTGAAAGCATTAAGCAGGATGAAAACAATGGGTTCTGTGGGCCCTGATCAGATACCAGACAGCCTTGTTAAATATCAATGAACTTTATACACATACTTACCAGTATGTCTAATGGAATGCTTATGCTTAGTACAGGTTATCTACTAAGTGAATGGCTTAAAGCTCATATTATACCTATTTTTAAGAGAGGAAACAATCAGGAGATATCTAACTACAGGCTTATAAAGTCTTACATCTGTGACTGGCAAATGTTTTAAATATTGCCTGCTGCAACTAATAAAAAGGAAAAATTATGGACCACATCTAGATAACAGTCAGTACAGATTCATAAAAGTTTGTTCTACATTAGTAAGTTTAATTTAGTTTTATAACTTGCTCTTTGAGTAGCTGGATCAAGGAAAACAATGCTTGGTAATGCATTTGGATGCAAGCGAGGCCTTTGACATGCTTTCCCATACAACTATAGTAAAAATGTTACCAACTAAATGGAAGTCTTGTATAACCTGATGGATATCTGTTTAGTTAAAGGTGAGCAAATAATAGTTATTTGTGATTATTAGCCAGAGTCTCTTGCTACTCAGTTTTTAGTATTGTCTGACTTGCTAAAATATTATCATCTGACTGATAAAGTACATGAATGAATGCAAAACTGAAGTGGTCATACACAGTAATGAAGACGTAAGTAAGTTAAACAACCATTCAAAAAATGTAACTACACTGGCAACTTAAGTTGGTTTATCTTTTAATGTAAATGAAAGTAATGTGATGCAACATGGAAAAGCAGATAAGAATTATAAAAAACAGCCATCAATTAAAAATAATTAGAAGTATTAGAGATATTGGAATACAGGTAGATCTGTGATTAAAATGCAAGACACATAACAGACATCAAGACAATGTCCCTAAAATAGCTGGGACTAAACCTTAACTAATACCATCTAGTGAGTCAGTAGCATTATACTTTATCTCTAAACTTTTGATATGATCGATTACTGAATATAACCTTGTGATATATATCTAACTGTTGGGAGATTTATGGCAACTGGAGATAGTGCAACGAAGATTTACAGAGAAAAAATTAGGAATGAGTAATTTAATATACCCAGAATGACTGAAAAATACTGAACCTGTTTGCTACAGGCTACAGAATACATAGAGGAAAACTGTGTCTAGCACACAAATCAGTTCAGAGTGACAATTTAAGAAAATACCTAGAATTATCAATAGTTAGCCAATGTCCTACTAATCAATATAGGTAGTTGCTTTACAGACATACCAGAATATGGTAATTAAACAGTGTACCTGCCTACTGCCAATGATACCATTATTATTGGTAAATTATATTTGTATTCATAAAGCCCAGTAGAGATATTAAAAATAATGTTGGATAAGTACACGGATGAAAAAAGTTTAGGTTTGGTCTTAAAAATCTGCATTATTTACAGGTCTTTATACCTAAATGCAGTATAACTAAATATGAACCTTCTCTCCTGCTTTACATTTAAACTGCTCCACTGCAGTTACTGTCCATCCCTTTCAAATAAACTATGGAGAAGACCTGCCATTTTCAACCTCTGTGACACCATGGATGAAACAATGACTTTATTAAGGTCTCAATTAAAAACAAAAGCAACTGAGGAAGTGTTTTTCTGCAAAACAGTCCCAGATAACACCTTTGTAACAATCCTCTGACTTTGTAAACTATTGGAAATGTAACAAATAATATCAGTCATTGTAAAAATGCTATGATTTGCTCATATTTGGTTATACTGCACCTCAATTTAGGTCATGACTGAAAAGCATCCAAAGGCTAGTCCACTTTCCTAGTTACCAAAGTTATAAATAGAGACAGAAACAGATAGGATGATAGATATGGAGATAACTAGTATCACTGATGACCGTTGTGGGAACTAAAGGCATATGCCTTGAAGTGCACCTGTGACTACCCCAACAGAGCAGGGTATGAGCAGCAGGTATTTCAGCTGCCATTTGGGATAATGCTTCATCTTCATATCATCATGATTTCTTACTGTGCGGAAGTTGCCAAGCCACTTGGAAGGTAAACCATACAAGCAGCAAGTTACTGTAGTACAACTTTTAAAAATGACAGAGCACATTGTAGGCAGGTACTGGCAATCATACTTCCTTTGAGTCACTATGAGAGCTGGCACCCCACACTACAAGGAATATAGCAGACATTGCAACAAGAAGGCAATTCAAAGACAACCATGCAAACTAAAAACTGCTGTTTCGTGCAATTAAAATGTAATGCTAGAAGGTAGGGATATGTAAGTGGAAACTTATGAAGGGCTCAGAGCACCTAAGAGGAAGTGTGGTTTAACAGGCAACATTGCTGAACTTTGCACAGCCTAAATGATGATAGAAAAGCTTTGAGAATAAAAGGTTACAGATGTTGCAAGGAAAAAATGATATGCTGGCTCGTTTGTTGTTTTATTAGGTCAATAGCATCAAAGGGCAGAGAGTGGGAGTAGCTAGAGAAAAATAAACTGCATCACAAAATATTGGCGATACAGAGCATACCAGACAGATGCGTTTCAGCTGTTTCTTTTGTCACAGTCTATGTTTCTGTCCATGCATTACTGAAGTTAGTCACACAGCAAGGTTTGCCCCTCTCCAGTTCCATTGAGTTACATCTGTTTTTTGTGTGCCCCCATGTGCTTGCATATATATATTTATATCTGTCTATCTAGATAGACAGATTGTGGTTAATTTACAGTGCAAGTATTATTTAGGTGAGCTGTCAATGGAAGTGCATGTTTCAATACTGTAAGTGCCAAAACTTTGAAAATAAAAGTTAAACTTTAACAAAAATTATGGTGAACTGCAAAAATTCATTGTTATGCTTACAAAAAGTGAAAGTGAGGCAGTACTTGATGCTCCCATACCATTGAAATCTCTATTTATTGAGGCAAGAGAATGTTCAAAATACCAATCTTGAAATTACTACATTTGTTCCAGTTTGCACTTAAATTCTTAGCATTATGTGGATTGTATTTGCATTCCTTCGACTTTCAATGGTCACTTATGTATCTAAATGTACTTCTGTTTCATGCCCAAAACCTACACGTACATACATGCATGTTGTGAAGGCAAACATGTACAGACGTCTATAATCAATGTATACATCTTTTCACATACATAATTTAAACCACTGCAAAGCAGAAATATGCTCAGTGTGAAGTCTGTATGAAAGCATATTTTCACTGCTTGAGAAAAAACAAGTCTGAAATTTCTGTTATTGGACTTACTCATTAGGCTAGATTATTACAACAAGAGGTTGTTACAAGTACTTTAACACAAACAAGGGTGACTTACAATTATCAGACCAAGTCCACATGGCCAGACTTGGGCCATCTGAACCTATCCAGCCCAGTAGGGCCTTGAACCTACAGAGGGGTCCACTCTTGGCTTTGGGATGGTCACTATGCCTTATGCAGCCCAGATGACTTACCTGAGAGACACTACAGGAAACTGCAGGGCATTTCCTTACTTGTAGTCTTGCTTCTGCAGTGGGTACAAGTCTTGAAAGTGAAACAGACGACTTTTCCTGTGCTGCAATGTACTAGGGACTAGTCTAGTAACAACACTGCAACTGTCTGCCACTTGTATACATCACAGTTACTGTTGCTGAGTTTCATCCTCAAAACTGAGGTCAAATTATATTTATTTGTTACTCTAGTTACTGTTATGGAAGATAAGACCAGGTTTAATCTGAAGAGTGATAGTGGTACTGTGTTTTCTTTCTGTTTCTCTTGCTGATGGAGGGTGCAGGACTAACTACTAATGAATACAATTATAAAAAAAGTAACTGTGAAATAGTCAACATCAGCCAGTAGGAAAACAAGCACTAGTAAGCAGAAAAGAAATGAACATATGTTGTCATGTGAGGCAATATTACCAAGACTTGTGATATAATGTTAGCAGTTTAATGGTGGAGAAGTGCTTACAGCAGTTGTAAGTAGGAGCCAAACAATGCCAGAGAAGTGAAATGTGGGGTGCATGTCTTGTGAGGAGGGAGGGAGGTAATAGAGGATAGAATTATTATTCTACTTAGCTAAAAGAGGAAAAACAATAACAGTTTGACTCAAATTCCCTGCAAGGATACCATAGTTTCAGAGTCGCATACAAAATGTGGTGCAAGTAAAAATTTAAAGATAGAAAATGGTTGGAGTGGATTGGAAACAATTTTGGAGATGAAGCATATTATAGAAAGCTGAACAAATTGTATGGGTTTTGCATATTTTCCCAACATTCATGTGGCTTTCTTCAATGAATGTTGTTTTCTTCTGCCTGTCAAAACATGCTACTTAGTGGCTATTCTAAATTTCATGCAATCTTTACTGCTACCCCATGGCCTGATATACAGATGAGAGTGATCTGCAAGCATTAGTCCACTTACCCACTTTAACAAACTAAATAAAACTTTTTTTATAAGTGGGATGGTATGTGAACAAGGCTTGAGATTATTATTATAAAGCACTTTGAGAAAATTAAACAGTTTTATGTAATTTTATGGAAACACTGACTATAACAAAGTATTACTACTAACTTGAGAAGAGGCCCCAACATCTCAAAGCTGACAAAGGAGCTAATTAGAAGCCCATGAAAATATTGGATACTAACAAGCCAAGTATGTTGTTCTGTTTGGCAAGAAAGTCAATTACTGGAACAGATTTCTTTAAAGAAAGTGAGTCACAAAATTCATCTTCGACTCCCGTAGACAGAGTGTTGTTTTACCAATTTATGTTCGGAAAATTAAAGTCACCTTATATAAGTTACATAAGTTCAGCGTACTTTTAAAGCAATGAATATACCCAAACTGGTCTAAAGTTTTATAACACATCATAAGCCTCAGTAAATTTCTTTCACTAGGTCCTGTAAGTTCCCATAGTATGACTTCCCTAGGGCTATCTAACAGTAAGACTCTTGAAGAAATGTTATTCATAAAAAATAACTATTGACCACCTGTGGATCAGTTCTCAGAAATCATATCTCCTATAACCAGAGACCGCAATCCTTTCACACTGCCAAGGTGCAGTAATAGCAATCAATGGAAACCTGGATTCATAGCATAGCGCTGCTGCTACTTCAGTTTTATAACAAAGACTACAGGTATTCATATACTAAAGGGTAATCTCCTTTTCCACACACCTAGTCCAGTCCTAGTCTTATTGATTGGTGGAGTCTAAGATATGTAACGAGCTTTAGATGCTTCTTATTCAGTACTTTTCCTTGATGAATACTCAGCTGAAATGTTTGTTTTTTTTCCAATAATTCATCTTTCTTGTGATACTCTTCCCATACCTTTGCACTTCAGTTTTGTGTATACATTGAAGACGTTCCCAGCCTTCTGTTAAATAAAAGAGCTTTGAAAAACTGATAATCTATCAAAGACAGACATGGCAAAATTTTACTGAAACACTCAGATACTTTACGTGTTTTCAGGTATTAAAAATTTTCCCATCACTATTATACATATAATACAAATGGATAACAAACACTAACATTTTGGACTTGAATGCTTTTGGAAATTCTCTATAAACTGTTTTCATGATTTTATATAGTTTAGCAGGCTGTACCAAACTACACAACACCCTGTATACACAGACAGCTATTACATCTAGCAATTTTAAAACACATTATTTGAAAGGAATGACTGTCAGACTATTCACAAGTTACCTTCAGGGATCTCTCACCGGAATGGAAAATTTTGTTGACCTACTGAGTCATCAGAGTTCCAAAAGATAACAGAAAAAAAAAATACTACAAAGTAGTTCCCCCTCCCCCAGATATGGCAGCCTCAATAAATAGTAAATCAAAGCACTTAGCAGCAGTACAGTATTGCACTTTAAACACTCCTCCTATTTAGTGTCAGCCAGTCTTCATTGTGATCTTGCATATTTATTTGTCAAAGATGCATTCTCGAAGCATGCTCTGCCATTTGTAATAGTATGGCTGTCTAGGTTAGTGAATAATGCTTCTTCCTCATCTCCCCACATCTAATGTACTTCTCCACAATGAACAATGACTTTATAAATACCACTTCTTTTTTCACCTTGGTAGATAATTTGTATAGAATATTTATATTGTAACTGGAGTCAAGCTGAGAGGGTTTTGTACCACTCTTCTAGTCTTACGAAGTTGTATTTAAAGAGATGCTACTTTTTCTTACTGGTCCATTTCATTATTGCTGGTCATAATATCACTGTTTGGAGCTCCATGAGTTACCAGATGTTAAATACTGTAGAGCAGATTGTCCTTGCCTCATAAATACAGCCGCCTGAATCAACAGTGAAGCAAGACAGCTGAAAAGCAGTAGTAAAGCATTGCATTTACAATGCTGCTCAAGTGACTGGATTTGTGTAAGCTTGCTTCTGGGGGCTTGCCATGATCTTGCATATTGGAAAAGTTATGGCTAGGAGGTATGTTCTGTCACTTGCACCAGTATGGCTGTCTAAACCTGGAAGTTTCCACCTTGCCTCTCCCTATCAGCTAAACACTGCCGATACAAGTAGTGTGGCCGTACTTTAACTTGCCACTCTGACTTCCCATATAGTGCTATCCAAACCTCTGCATTAAAGCAGTCAGCTGTAATGAGAGGTATTCCTTACTTCCACTGGTGGCCATGGCTAGCAGCTCAGTGGACATGCATGAGTTTCTGGAATCACAGTGAGCACTTCACTCATTTCCCACTCCAGCCCCATTCATGCTGCCACTCACTCAGATTAGTTTATCTTTACAACACTCCTATCTCTAACTATAGCTCCTCCTCCTTCTTAAAGCAAGAATTACAACCACTCATCCTACCAACAAATTAAAAACTGAAATGATGAATTTAACCCAAATCATTAAATGCAAATCTAGGACTACTTAACAGTCTGAGTACAATAATATCATCAAACATGTGTTGTCGTACACTCAATACAAACATAATATACTGGAATGTAGAACACTAAGAAGCAATAGCTGCCTTACAAATACAGATAAAATACTAACTTGTTATACAAACTACAACCTTACGTACAACTTCGTAACCAAGAACACTACAATGACCACCTACATATAACAGTGTCATTCATTTTCTCACACCCTATTTACATATCAAAAAAGACAGTACCAATAACTACTGCAATAATTCTTGAAGGTAATATCCAATCCAATTCTGGACCAAAATCATAAGTAAAACAATATTGCACAAAATAAATCCTTAACAATTAGTTGGTTAAATGTCTGCAGTATTAATAACAAGTGGACCCAAATAGAAACAATGCCTACTGCAAAAAAGCAAGCAAAAATTATGCCCCCCCCCCTTTATGCCATTCAAAATTATTCAACATTCAATGACAATAGGTCAGGACCAAAAAACAGAGAAGGATACTAACACTGGGCAGCAACATTGCTAAACAGTCACTAAAATTGATTGATAAACTGGTTTCTTATAGAACTTCAGTTTTGTAACCATGTCATACTTTGCAACTATCCAGATTTTTAGAAAATATCCAGATTTTTGCCTCATATTTTTGATCTGTTCATCAAAAAAATTGTGATTTTCTGGCAAATTATTGAGGGTTGAAGTCCTAAATAATGACATATATTTGAGTTTCAAATGCATGCTAATGCACAGCTTGTTATTCTAGGAACACAGAATTGCATCTAGATGCAATATTTAAAATCTGTCCCTATTTTGGGGCCTTTGTGTCCCTCATTATGTTGGCTTTGTCTAGATTTCTTGTGCTAAGAGGTTGAGAAGTAGGAACTATGTTAAGATATTAACTGCAAAAGTATACATTTCCCACCTTCCAGGAATCTAGCAATCATTAGATGCATCATAGAAAATAAAGAAATAGTTTTTTCCCAAACATTACAAAGCTTCTCTTTGCAGGCTAGTAACTACATTAAACAAGGAAATGATTCAAAGAACTAAACATCCTTTATCTCATAACGAATATGGCTGAATAATATATTCAAACTGCTTTCCACTTTTCCCAGTTAGGGGTCACCACAGTGGAACTTCGATCCGCTAATGATTGGCAGTAGATTTTTACAGTGCTAAGGAGCCAAGCTCGCTGTCCCAACCTTCAACGAAGGAGCGCCCATTCTCACATGTCTTTCGAACACCACTCGACCGTGGAGAGGACATGCAGACTCCACACAGAAGGCGCTCCAGCCAAGAATCGAACGGGAGAACCTCTTGCTGTGAGGTGACAATGCTACTGCTGCACCACCACGGCTTACACTTTAAAGAGGAGTAATGTTAGCCAAATCACTTAAGACTTATTAAATCCTACTAGAGGTAATAATAGTCATCCCCAAGTTAACCCCTAGACCTCTTCTTATCTCCTTTATTAGGGCTATGAAACCCTCTTCACACAGACCTTTTCACAGCCTTCTATCATATTCACCCTATTATTCTGAACAATCTGTAAGAATGAAGTTAAAGATCTAAGTGCACCCACATTAAAGTCAACAGTTCTACTATAGTCATCTTATGATATTCAAACTGATTAAAAGTGTATTGTGTAAATCTCCTAAATATATTCTCAATTTATCGCTGACTTTAAAAGCCCTCCCACAGATATTTAAGAATTAAATATGACAAACCCTTTGCAAGGTCTCAAGTTTTCCATTGTCTACCGATTCTTGGCTAACACACTGGCAAAACAAAAAACAAAAAAAAATAGGCTGTACTTAAATCCCAGAGTACCTTTCAGAAGTATGACATACTTTCAGATATATAACATTGCTTTAGACCCAGAGACAGTGCTTCAACAGATGCTTATCAAATGAAGTATAGGTCCATAGGTTCATACTAGGCTATCTGCCCTAGGGCATTTATAAGCCTAGCCAGAATGTGTTTGGCTTTCGCCACCCATTTTAAATGTATTTTGCTATGCCCTTTTTCGAGGTTAGTATACTGTGCCTCTGTCTAACAGTGACACAGAAGTGATACCCGGGGTAAACCTATGATCTCCCATCCACTCATCAAGATTCCTCTTGAAGAGAGTCAATGAGGGACTCTGCCTAACCTGGACTGGGATTTTATTCCAGAGTGAAGGGAGCCTCTGGGTTATGAATCTGTCCCTCCAGCATGTCCTATTTATTTCAGTGCTGAGGTTCAAGTCTCTCGAGCACGTAGCTCGATGGGATTTGGATTTTCTGAGCTGCGGCATGTCCATTAATTCCGGGTTGGACATGGCTTTATACATCAGGCACAGATCGCCTCTGAACAGGTGGTATGCCACTGAGTAGAGCTGGAGTTTCTTTAACCGGGCAGCATATGGCATCTGTTTTGAGCCCTTTGATCCTCTTGGTGAGGTACTTTTGGGGTCTTTTCAGTTGCTGCAGGTGTCTGGTAAGGTACATCCCAAAAGGGGCATTGTACTCAATTATGGGCCTGATGAGGGATGAGTAAAAAGGCACGATGACCTCCCCTGATCTAGATGTGAATCCCTTCATGATTAGGTGGGCTATATAAAATGTTTTTCTAACCACTTTGGCCACGTGGTTGTCAAATGAAAGATTGCTATCAACTTGGGTCCCCAGGTCCCTAATTACTTCTTCTGTACTTAATGGATTACCATCTATGTGGTAATTTGTGGGCACTTTGTTTTTGCCAAAGGGGATGACTATACATTTTTTGGCATTTAGCTTGAGGCCATGGCTCTGACACCAGTTGTGTGTTTCTATGAGGCCCTTTTGGAGGTTGCTTGTGACGGCTGGAGAGTCGATTATGGTGCCCAGTTTGCAGTCATCTGCGAACTTGGTGAGCCACAGTCCTTCTGTGCTGGCCTGTACCTCCGAGAAATATATACCGAACAAGAGAGGTCCCAGGACTGAGCCTTGTGGGACACCACTTGTAACTGGTTTGGAGACTGACATGGCTCCAGCAAGTATGTAACAGCAGGAGCAGGTGCATTAAATGGAGCTTTGCGGATCTGAAAGGACCATCTGAGATGGTTCCTCACACCATCCTACTACACAAAAGCTAAAGCATTGTGGTTTCTCAGTAGAAGTGTATCATTTGTTCTTAGACAACATAACTAACGAGATATTTTCTATGACTTCTAATAACACACATGGTGATACTACCTCTTGCAGCAGATTGTAGTTCTCACAATTCATAAACAACCTTACCTGGCTCTACCAAATGTAGATTGCTTAGTACACAACCTTATCTGGTTCTGCCAAATGTAAATTGCTTAGTACATGCAGATGGCATAGATAAAGCTAGCCATTCCTCAGGGGAAATTAACTTCATTTTGCAACTGGTACCAAAAATATAGGCTGTTTTAACACCCAAAAAATCACAGTGATGCTTTTTAGAAAACCCAAAGACTTGCTCACATTCATCAACTTACTGTAAAAGACCCATTAGGATAAATACTAACAGCAGTTTATAAACGGAGCGACTTGGGGCTTATATTGTATCATAACGTAACGTTCCTCAACCATGTATAATCCCATACTCATAGAGAAGTGACTCATTTAGAAATTACCTGCAAAATCTTCCAATTATCTAGGAGCAAGGGAAATTATTGTCTTTAACAATCTTCTGCCAGGGCTAAAGTACTGTCCCACCAGCTTTTGTCCCACTTCAGCACAAAACTCGGTCATTCTCCATAAGGCAGTATATAAAATCTTAAGAGTTTGTCAGCTAGATCCTACTAATTATTTTATTTATTTATTTTGCTTTATTTTACATTTGTTTACCAGGAATGTCTGACTGGGCCAGAGGCCCATTTTCAGCGGAGGCCTAGTGAGAAGTTAACAGATTTAACAATAGTTACAAATACTTAAAGTTACAAAAGGTTTGAAAAGAAATCATATTTAATAATAGGAAATTGCAAACATTTTCACAGATGTGAAAAATATAAGTAGCTATTGAAATATGAGATGAGGTTAGCAAGATATGCAGTCAGGTATAAAAAGAACATACTAGTGTTCGAGAGGAAGAAAGTCAGGTATATGATGAAAATACTAGTGGGTGAGAAGAAAGCAGTCACATGAGATATAGTAGTAGAGGCAGAGAGTAATAATATACAAGTTAAGGGTAATAGGAGGTAATAGAAGTTACTTAGTGACAAGTGTTTAGGAGTGAGACTGAGTAGTGTTAGGTAGTCAGTTTTAGAAAGAGACTGAGTAATATTAAGTAGTCAGCTTTAAAAAGAGACTGAGTAATATTAGGTAGTCAGTTTTAGAAGGGGGTCTACAGAACCTTACTGTACAATAAGGAAGGTTAAGTGGCTATAGATACTGCTAAAGCTGCCTTCCCGTTAAGCACACTAACTTTCATACTAATACATGTCAATTTCTGCCCTCCGTTAAATTACAAGCTTTAAGCCAGAAGCACTGTTTACTCATTTAGAAGCAGGATAGTGCAACACCACTCTCTACCCTATCACCAACTGAAATTTCCTTCTCAAAAACTGACCAGGAATCTGGAACAAGCTTCCTGAAAAACATAGAAATATAAACAATCTAATAGAATTCAGAAAGATCTTAAGCACTATATGAAAGAAAATACAAGGACGTGCTATGGCAAGTCCAGGTGGTAAACAAAGATGACAAATTTACCAAAGAATGTCATCTTCCTGGAGCTACTCATCTGTGATACAAACATCATTTTAAATATACATATAGACAGAGTTCACTTTCCCATGTTTACTGTTATTTATATGACTCTGACTTAGCAACATTTTAAATGGAATAAAAACTTACAGTATCATTTGTCTTCATAGTTTTATCTGTGATCAGGTTTCTCTTGCAACGCATGTTACATGTCTACATAATTGCCAAATGCTTAAGCCATAATGGCCTTTTTCATGCCTGAAAAGGGTCTTCAGACCACCACAACTATACGGTTAACAAATTAATATAAAATATGAAAAATTAATTGGGTGTAGAATACAGGTGAAACAGTACCTTCTCCAGAAACATAGACTTTGAATTATCTAAGCCACTTTGGTATACACAAAAGTTCCTTCTTTTGAGTAGCATCTTCTGAATTTTAGGAAAGGAATGTATTAAGTTGTTTAACCATTCGTACTCAGCCACCTGTAAGCTGTATGTTTTAGCTTTATGCTTTAATGTAATTGAACAAGATAGCTGTAGCTGAACATCACAATTGGTTGCAAGTTGCAGATCCACTTTGAGAGCACACAAGCACTGATGTATCATGCACTGAAACTTTCAAATGTCTGCTTCTCATCTGCAAACAGGATGCAAGTCTTGTTTGTCACACTGTCTTGATAACACTAATGTTTTGGTGTTTGAAGTCAAGTATTAGTGCAATAACCTTTCTGTGCTACCTTCAGATAGGAGCACCTTAGAGTCTAAGGACTTTTTTCCCCTGATCCATTAAACCTGACAGTACAAAAAAGCAGCAGATAGATTTTTAGACAAATCAACATGAGTATGTAACACAACAAAGTTTATTGCCACAACTGCTCTAAAATCTATGGCTCACACAAGGTATACTGCAGTGTCTGTGTGTGTGCATGTGTATGTTTGTGTGTATTTACATGAACATCTAGGGATCAGAGCAGTTGTACAGGGTGAGTTTTGTAATGCATCTTCAGTTCTTCCTTTTTTTTTTTTTTTTTTTTTTTGTGCAGAAGAACTCTGTGTGCCACTGGCTTGGGACACATTGAGTTAAGATGCCCTATATTACTGACCTAGGACTTGCAAATACCTGGGCAGGACTCTTAAGTGTGCTCTTTACATTAAGCATGGTGCTTAGTAAAGTATTACAGGCCTGAGTGCATACCACATTAACAGAGGTCACATGTGAACTTATTACAAGTACTGCAAGCAGACTCATTTCTCCTGCTGTGAAGTCCTGTAACAGTAGTACAGATATAATATTCAGAACAAGAAAAGGAGACAGCAGACAGAACAGAAAGAATTAACTATGTTTTCAGCCATGTTTGCTGTGCTTCATTGTATCCATTTAGATACAATGCAAAGAGATAGAGAGGTGCGATTGTACTTGACTGAGGTATCTGTGCCAAACAGTATAACTTAATGCTTATAGAGCTGGTTTATCTTTCCAGCAATGTAAGTGTATATCACCTTGGGTGTTTGAAGGCAGGGGTCATATGATATTCTTATTTGTTTCATATAAAGGTTGTGTATCCTTGCCAAAGATCACTTGCCTGCGAGGATAAATGTTTAAAGGTTACCATTACTACTACTTAGAGATGCTCAGTCATCAGAACTCTTATCACATAAGTGCAGTAACAAGGTCACCGACTTTTTTTGTTGATATGCTGCCAGTTGTACCACTGATCCACTGCTGAAGCGAGGCTATGTTGTTACAGACTGTCACTGTATGGGCTATCGGTTTTATTCTACTTCTCAGTCTGTGATGTATACACTTCACACAGGCTGCAATCCTTAGGGCAGCTTCCCAGTAGTGACTCTTTCTGTAAAGGAGGCACACAAATTTAAGAAATCACACATGTTGTCAGGATAGAATGAGCAGCGAGTCACTCACCACCACTGCAACACAACTGTGCAAATATAATTGTAGTGTCAACTATCTCATTACAGCCTAGTGACATTTCCAGGTGTTTCTGCAGTTACATCCTACTAACATCTGTAGGCCTCTAATATAGCCTGTTCATAGGTGCATTAATAATTTCAAAATCATGTTACAAACAAGCTTTTGAAAGATTTCATCTTGCATCTTACAGTTTACATGGTGTGCATCACAACTGCACTGATAATTAACCTCTGACTAGTGCTGTTTAAGAAACACGGATTGTTCATACAATATTTATTTATATTGTCAAAACCATTGTATTTTTCTAAATATCTCAACAGCCAACTAACAGTCTCCACTGTTTAGACTCATATGAACGCTCACAGATTGATAAACAAATGATGCTGACAGTATCGGTGTAGCCTGAGTGGTTACCAAGATGTTGGACATCATTTACCAAATGTTACTCAATATTTATCATGACTTATAAAATCAAATTGAAAACCAAGAATCTAATGAATGCTACCACCGTAAAGATTTGTTTGTGCTGAACAATTTGCCATTTATATTCCTTTAGTAACCTTTGTGGCTTCAGATATATGAACATTTGTTTGAAATGTGAGGCTGTAACTTAATTTTGTCAAAAAGCTCAGGATGGGACAATTGGGAGTTCAAGGAGTACAAACCTCCATAGCTCTACTGGCGTGAATGAGTTAAATTTTCACATATTCACTAAATGATCCATAAGTAAAACCTTCTGCAAAGACAGTGTGCATCTCTGACACATCAGAGGTTCATATAATTAAGTCTGCTACCGAACTGCACAGGTGTATGTGGGACGCTGCCTTCATCTCAGTGTGCGCATTTCTGTGGGTTCATGAATGCCTGCAGGAGTACAGTGTCTGTGTCTGGGAGCTACTAAGATTGTGTCATGCTAGTGATATGGGGCTCAACTTCTTTGCTCATAAAACAAGGACGAAGCCAAAAATAATGGTTGGGGAGCAAGGTTTAAATCTTACTCTCAGGCTTTGCATCAACATGCATTTTATGAACAATAAGATGTGTGAAACTGTAATGTGCAGCATCTTTAATAACTTACCAGAAAATCAAACATTTACAAGGCACATGTTAAAACTAATCATGGACACACGGCAATATCAAGGACAGCTTAGAGGTATGAGGGACTCATACGTACCCTTATAACAGAGTTCATATATAGCTGTCAGCACACTGATGCATAGTTTGTCCAACATGATCACATGAAAGAATCGCTTTAACTCCGTGCTGACTGCCAATGTACTTTACTCAATCAGGTAACATGTGTCTAACAGCCTAAATTTGAATTCTTGGGGTCAAATTTGACTATAATGATTTTTTTCTTCTTTTTTGAGGATTTGTTTTTAGTTAGATTACAGATTAGCAACTCGAAATGTATAGTTACAGCCTGGCTTACAAAGTACAAGAAAAAAATGGCAGACTGAATTTGTCAGAGTATGCCTGTTACATCCACACACACACACACACACACACACTATGCAAGTTCACAATTACATTCACATACTGCTTTTGAGTGCATGCCTAAATATTTATGTTATGTCTTAATGAGGCAGAGAAATGTGCATCTATTAGTAAAGGATATCTATGAATATCTATTGTGTCAGTGCCTGCATAAATATAAGCATTTGCATGCGTGTCTATGACAAAGGGAGACATAGCACTTGTGTGAGTAGCAGTGTGACTGTGTGGATGTAAATAGAGCTGGTTTCTTGAAGCATACTTTGCATTCCCAGAACTGCACATCTTTCTCCATTTATAGTATGCTGCCAACTACTGGCAATATCAGAGCAGTACAGAACAACTGTTTATGCAGGTCTGTCAGCCTGCAAGGTACCCTACTACCAGCAAGCTCCTAATTACACAGGCATTTTTACAACTTCGCAGATGCATTAACACATTTTCTTCACCAAGCTAAAGAGCTCATTGGAAGCTGTAGAGGCTCAGCAATGTTGATTTTCACAGTGGATCAGTGTTCAGTCATCCTCAGAATAGCATGTGCCTCTGTTTATTAAGCAAAGGTGCCAAGATTTGTTATCAGCCTTGCTTTGAGAGGAAGTTGCTGTCACAGTACAAGGAAGTATGAATCTCACAAATCCAGATATAGGCAGTCTAAATCTGGCGCTCACCACATGTTGTGAAATTTCTGTTTTATCTTTTTTCCTCTGATAATGCTAGCTAGTTAAAATGATGCCTTGCTACTTCCACCTTTGCAGCTGTTACTGACGTCATCACTCTGTGTGTCTGTGCTGTTTTTGGCATGCCATCAGCAAATGTAACCTATACTGATCTTAGCCCTGTTGCTCTCTTTTCATTCAAATCTACCTCTGTATTGTTACTATTCATTACAGAATCAAGTTTGCCTTTACTCCCGATTATTCCTTTGAATGTTTAAACCAAAAAAGCTTTTTCTAATATGTATGGAAATGATGGCTACACACTAGTTCCATCTGAAAGCTTTTCCTCCATAATATGAACTGATTATGCAAAAAGAATAAAAAAAAAGAGAGAGAAGTGCCCGAAGTTACGCACTGTACTTCTGTACTTGTCTGAGACAAACTTTACTGCAGCAGACAACACATTATGTTTACTATATGCTTAACTTTATGACATATATAGACCTTGTCATAGGAAGTAAGTTAGTAGGCTGGCTATAGGCAAGCATATCAGCATCTAAAAGGCCTCACGTGCAAAGAGCATCTTGTGTTGGGGGTACAGACATGAGCAAATCAAAACTTATACAATCAGAGTTTTAATTCAGAATCACAGCACATGCCTTGCTTCTCTTTTAACCCTGTAGGGGACAGGAAATGGAGCTCAGTAGAGCATGGCATTTGGCATTATTTGTATTTAGCAGATGAAACTCAAAACATGTGGAATAAGACTTAAAAAGAAGATGAAAGACACATTGTTTAAATATATTTGACATGTAGTAGTGTGTGTGTGGGGGGGGGGCTTGTGCATGTATCTAAGTAAGTTTGTCTGTAGCTAGAGTACAGGGCTGCATTTAGAACAACTCCACAATGACAGACATAAGTATGTAAGAAATGATTAAGAAAAATTAAGGAAAGACTCCAGAATGCAAAAAAGATACAATACATGGAAAAAACTGACTGTGCATATATGTGGGTGTGTGATGGGTGTTTACTGTAATTCGGGATACTTCAGAAGCAGCTAGATAAAGCAGTAAAATCCTTGATTCTTTATAACAGGTAGCTAAAGCAGAAAATTTGAAGAAAAACACTGTTAAGACAAAAAGAATGAAGGTTTGAGGGAAAAAATGCAAGAAGGGTATGTGGGTGGAAGAGACTACTCATACTGTGAGCTGGGTGTTCTCCATGCAGATGAACAGAATTCAGAAAACATTGGAAAACCACAAAGGCAAAGCTCACCCTTAATAAAATGATAGAAATGCAACATTCTCATGACTAAAGGAATATAACACAATTTCGAGTAAAAACAATAAAAAGAAAAGAACCATAATAAAATACAAAGAAATGAATAAGAAGAAAGCTTCAAGTCAACCACTAGCATTTGTAGTTGTCTGGTGTATCATTACTCAATTATGTTATGAGCAGGAGTTCTCAACCTCTGCATTATGGCTCAGAAAGGTCATAAAATTAAAGACTGCATGAGAAATAGACATGAAGCACTTTATGTAATGGAGGAACAGAAGCATGTTAATGCAAGATTAGAATTTGGTAATGGATATGGGTAGTAAGAGATGTAGTTCTCTACTGATACCAAAATCTATTTCTGTTGACAACTGGAGAGCTGGTGGGTTGGTGCAAATATGGCCTCCTTACATGTTTAATGGTTTGGTCCCTGTAGGGCCTGTCTTTGCTTGTGTGTCCTTCTGTATTCTCCTGTATCCTTCATGTGTCTTCAAGTCTACTTCTTCCTCCATCACAGGTTATTCATTCTTTCTACTGCTTTCTACCTCAGTCACGTGCTTTCTTTTCCTAATCTAGTTCTACTCTGAAAGCTTTAATCTTTTTCTTCTGCATGTACTTCTTTCTCTACCAAATACTGATCATCCCCATAGATTTTCCAATGCTACCCAAAGACATACAAGATCAGTAATCACTTTTCATAACTGACAATTATCTGTTCACATATATTCAATCTTGTGCATTATAACCAAGCCTAAAACAGCTTTCATAGTTTTAAACATTATCCCATACTTAAGTGTCCTATTGTTGCCACATCTATGGTTCTGATGAAGTTCCAAGTTATCAGGAACAAAAGAGGATAATTTTGATTACATCTGTTGTTACATTTTAGTTTTAAGTTTGGTCAGCATAAAACAGCAGACTCCAGCCAGCATACTTTGACACAGTGATCAGAAGATGCTCCACATAATTTCCAATAACCAGTACATTTACCAGAAATTTCCATCCATTGTCTAAATATTATACTTATCCAGATTCCAAGCTGGTGGTTGTTTAGTGTGCACCCTCTGCACATAGCTCCCTACCTCAGTTATAGCTACTTAGGAAAATTCCCTCTTTTAAGTGTCAGTAGCTATGATCTAAAGAAGAAAAAGCTGCTTCATCTTCAACTTTCTGGATCTGTGGTCTATTTAGCCCTTTCAGGATCAAAATCATATTATTTATCCTACAGTCTGTTCTGGTGTTCCAGCCACGTGTATCCGAAGGGCCTAAAATCATCCCCTGCACACCCATTATTCAAAGGTGAATCAGATAAGCATGGCAAATGAATGAGACACAAACTACAAAAGCAAAGTTATCAGCAATCTTTTCTCCAGAAAATGAGGTAGTCTCCAAAAGACAGGAAATTAACAAGCAGCCATCGGATCCCAGTAAATCCACCGCTAAAGCCAAAACTGAATCTAATTTTCACATAGATGAACTTAAACAGGCACTCTGACCCATTCAACTTGCCATACAAGATTTTTCTGAACAACTTGCCAAATTTGGAAATACTATCAACCAAATCGCTGACAGAGTGGACAACCTCGAACATAAAACCCAGTCTAATGAATCTCTAATTCAGACTTTATCTGAAGAGCTTCACACCAAAACAACATCTCTAACTGATCTTCAATTAAAACTAACGGACCTTGAGGCAAGAAGTCGACGCAACAACATTTTAATCAGAGGGCTCCCTGAGAATTACAAAAATCATGTCTTACTAAGTATAACCAAACAGATTTTTGAGTTGCTCTTGCGTTCGGATGGCTGTACTACTGACATAATAGTTGAGAGAGCACACCGTGCCATGCACAATCGACAGGACCCCACTGCTCCATGTCAAGTTTACACCAGGTTATTAAATTTCCAAGACACTCAAAAAAATCTTACTAGCTGCAAAAAAAACAAAAATCCTTTACATGGAATAACCACAAACTAACCTTTTCACAAGACCTACCTCTCTCTATTAAGGAAAGCAGACAAAAATTAGTTCCGTTTTGCGCTGAGTTAATTGAAAAAGATATCAATTTCCAAATGCGATATCCGAGCATATTAATTTTCTTCAACAATAGTACAAGATATGCAGTCAATTCTCTGAAGGAGGCGAAATAAGTATTTCTCAAAGCTTTTAACAGTGCTCCAGAGCTGTAGTCTATCTTGTTATCTAAGCTTCATCAACTAAGGCTATGCTGTGGTTCTCTACTCACCAGATAACATAGGGTTACCTCTGATCACTGCTCCGGTGGTCAGTTTTGCCTTTCAAGCTTATATAATGATTCTTTTTTTTCTTTTTCTTTTTTTTTAAATTGCTTGTTTGCTACCTACCTTTCAAGTAACTAGGAGCCATTTTGGCTTTAATTTGTTGCCTAGAGGTCACCTTTGCCTCACGACTTCCAGTTGCTCACACATAGAAGCTTCCCCTCTGCTTATAGCGTCAACAGCTATACGAGCTAGTTCTGTGACTCTGCCTTGAGCTCTCTAGCCTGGTTATACCAACTTTCAACCTTGGTGAGCCTCTTGAAAGTTGACAAGCATTTTGGATGACTTAATCTTTAAAAGGTCCTATTGATCGAGAGGCTTTAGGTGCTCATCAGATAAGAGTTTGAAATATTGATTGGCTGTATGTGCCTCCATCAAGTTGCACTACATTTTTGTTGAGTGCATTTACTTGCAAAGCGCCTGTCCTACTCCAATGCGCATAAAACATTTCAAGCTGCAAGTTCCCAAAATAATGGTGGTTCGCTCTTTCTGTTTTTTGTACTGGACAGCAACCTCTTCATCTCACCAAAATCCCTGATGACTGTTGTTATCGCTTCAGCTAATCTACACAACTAATAATAACTAATTTTTGTTCATTTAAGCCTCAGTGACAAGGTATAATTATCCTGTTCCAGTTGTTACTAGGTCTCAAAACAAAAACTGACAATGTGATCTAAATGGTCTGGCACATTGTCTCGACTGTTGAGACTAGAATCACAGTGGCTCTATATGTCTGATTCAATAACTAGTACCTACTGTAGAGTTTCTTCATTTGTTAGAGAAAACTACAAGTCAAAGTACGGTTTTGTGGTCTATGTTGATCAAGTACTCTTTAATTCAATTAACTCCTTCAGTATGCAAACAGTTAGTAGTTTGGTGTATATGCCTTCCTTACACTAGTTCTAAAGATTAGCTTACAAAAGCAGAGTCCTGGAGTAAAGTTTATATTCGAAAAAATACCTCAACTTAAATCTAACAATATTTTTGTCAGATACATATTGAACTGTTGACGCTTGTGTTAACAATGTCACTTATATCACTCTTTCAGGTATAAAGGTCAACATTATGCTGGTTGTTTATCCTGATTTTTGCTGGCTGCTTTACAGTTTTAAGCAATTACTATGCAGCATGAATGCCTATAGGAAATTTTAGGGGGCACTTCCGGTTTTTGAGTGCTGTTGTTGATCTTACTTTCAGAAGATTGTCATATGCCTATGCAGGCTCTGTCATTCTATTCTGGGTCATCACTTTTAAGCTCAGAAGAGATTTTTCCTTACTGAGATTTATTAGTGCAGGCATTATACATTCCTGCCACAGTGACATTAGGTCATTTTAATGTTTGACCTATTGTTTTATGATGACTGTTATTGTATATAGGCTAATCCTGTACATAATATGGTCTTGGTCTCCTATGGAGTATGAACATTGCAGACTACTTAACATAATACTCCTTCTTGTTATCCTAGTGGTTTATGCTTGTGATTGTATTGCTACACTGACTTTCATAATAATCTCTAGTTTGCAGAGTTAGTTCATCTACCTGCTAGTGATTTATCCCGCATCATACCACTTCTATTACTTATGATTATTATATACAACTACTTTAATAGCGCATATTGTTCTTATTTTGTCTTCTTTTCTGCCTCTTCTTTCCTTTTCTCCCTTTTTTCTTTCTCTGTATAATTACAATTCTATATTATTCATAACTCTAGTGTTATTTATTCGTTGCTATATGCATAAATGAATATTAATGGGTTTTGTCTCACAGTTTCTTCCTTAAAATTCAGTCATTTACTATTCTCCTATAATATTCTATTCTCCTAGTTAAAATACTTGTGGTATTATATATGTTGGCTCTCTCTTTACATTATCTAATGAGCTTTAGCCAGCGTCATAGGTTACCTACTCCCTATATAATAAATATAAGACTACCAGAATTATCCTTACTTCTCCTAACCTAGCGCTTTTAGTGGATGCTCGTAGTTGCATTGAAGTAGGGTTCTAGGATGATCAGTTTTTGGATGTGTAAGTTTTTGTACATATGTATAGTACTGTTGTTTTTACCATTTGTTTCTCTCAGGTTATTAATAGTGTTTATTCCTCATGTTTTGCTTCTATTGCTAGTTAAAAAGGTCCGTCACTCTTGCCAATGTTATTGTACTTCTTCACTTAGGGGGTTTGGGTGGTTAGGCACCAGGTTATATCTGAAAGAGTACTGTGCTACCTTTTTTGTTGTAAGTATATTTTTAGAGGTTGGAAGATTGATGTGGATCTCAGTCTCCTTTGTCTACCCAATTTTACATGTCATTGCATCCCCTTATGCGTTATTGGTACCATATCTGAGAAAAATGGTCAATCAAGCCCCAAGCCTCTTAATCTTTATTAATCAGTGAACATGGCTTGGTCCATTGATTCGTGGAACATAAGAGGTCTACAAAATAAAGCTAAGAAAAGTCTGCTACTACATCTTGTGCTTAAATCACAGGCTAATATGTGTTTTTTGCTAGAAGCACATATGCCCAAGGAAGATTGGGAGAAAGAAACTAACAGAAAATGGATAAGATCTATAATAGCTGCGGGTGGACAGCTCCAACTCAAAGGGTGTGGCCATTATAATTAAGAAAGAATTTCAGGGGGTAATCAATGATTTTAACTCAGATAAAAATGGTAGATGGTGCAATTTCACATCTAATTTCCCTAACTCTACCAAACCAGTCCTCTTTCTAAATATTTATGGTCCATGTTCGCAACAAGTCTTTATAATGGAGATTTACAACATTCTTTGCACATTCCAAAATTACCAGTTCATACTAGGTGGCGATTGGAACGCTGTCATAGATCCTGGCATAGATTGCACCAGTAATTCTCCCTCATACAATTTCCAAGCCTCATTAGCCCTAGGGGAACTAATATCTGACTTCAACCTTATGGATCCTATCTCATTCAGTGATATCTTAACTAAAAATAAAATGTACACATATTATTCGAAATGCTATAACATTTGGTCGCGGTTGGATTTCTTCTTAATTTCTGAATACCTGGCAAATCTTAGGATAAACTTCTATGCAGAACCTAGGTTTTTATCAGATCACGCAAGAATTTTCCTCAGGATCATGTTCACATCAAAGACGCATTCGACTCCCTTTTACAGCAACTGGACTTTAAACAATAACTTACTGTGTAACAAAGACATAATGAAAGAAACTAATGATATCTTAGCAGAGTTAAGACACCAATCTTGAGCTCTCTCAAATTCCCCTAGATATTCAATGGGCAGCCTGTAAAGCCAAATTGAGAGGATTCTTGATTAGCAAGGCGTCTTTCTGCAAAAAGCTTAACAAAGAGAAAGAAACTAATCTGATCTTAAACCTATCCATCTTAGAAAAGAAACGGAGATTAAGCTCAGACCCTGGGTTAGACAAATTAATCAATATTACTCAAAAAGACTTACTAGAACTCCAACAACAAAATTATTCTCTGCAAGAACAAAAACTTATTGCAACTTATTCTGAGTGGTCGCAAATTCCTTCTAAGATTCTAGCAAGAATAATAAAAAACAATCAATGTTCTCCCAGAATCTCTATCTAATATTACCAAAACAAAATTTATAAATCTGACTCGGAAATAATTCAGTTGTTTCATTCTCTTTACTCAGATGTTTATGGCAAGAAGGAAGTAAACACTCCTAACTCTCCTATGGAGAACTTTCTGAATACTATTAACTTCCTCTCCCTGAATGAAAATCAAAGATCCCAGTTATCAGCTCCGCTGGAGCTTCAAGAGATTCAAGATGTTATTACCAACCTCAAATTAGGCAAATCCCCTGGCCCTGATGGGTTCACTACCAATTTCTTTAGAGTCTTTAATCTAAGAATTTCTTCTATTCTTTTAAAGGTGGTTAACTTCATTATAAATAATGGAATTTCTGACTTGCACTGAATAACTCGAAAACAATCCTGATCTTAAAAAACAAGCAAGACAAAGCTGATCCCCACAACTACAGACCCATCTCATTAATAAATGTTGATATAAAGATCTTCTCCTCTATTCTGACCAGCAGACTTAAAAAAAAGTTATGCCCTTTTTAATTTCCCCTGACCAGGAAGGTTTTATGAGTCATAGGCACACTTGGAATAACACCCTAACTCTTGACTCCCTAATGCAGTTTACAAAAAAAAGACAAAAACCCGATCTATGCTTTAACATTAGATGCTTTCAAGGCATTTGACAGAATAAATTGGGACTTCTGTTCTTAACCATATCTCACTTTAGCATACTCAAAGCTTTCTCTGATGTGATTAAACTACTATATAAAAATTCCTCCACCTATTTATACGTAAATAAAAGAATATCTAACCCAATTAGGATTATGAATGGAACAAGGCAAGGCTGCCCATTATCCCCCTTTCTTTTTAATATTTTCATTGAACCCTTTTTCCTATATATTGCTCAGAACACTTACCACTTGGTTCCCAAAGTTCTAAATACTAATATGTTTTCTGCTTTTGCTGACTACCTTAATTTATATTTTCAATATCCCAACACAGACCTGTGTAAAATCATAAACACTATTTATAAATTCTCTTAACTTCAGACTATCAGATCAATCATAAGAAATGACATATTTTTCCAATTAATCCTGCAAGTCATAAAACTAACTACTTTGCAGATTCCCCCTTTCAAACAACTTACCACCTTAGTTATCTTGGCATACACTTTGAGCACAATCAAGCTTCCATGTTTCAAAACAACCTACTTAGAACATGGGCTAAAATATTACATGACCCCCACAGATGGGAACTCATGAATCTGTCTCTATCATCCAAAGCTGCGATAGTGAAAATGAATGTCTTTCCCAGACTCCTTTACCAATTTAACGCTTCAAATCTTATCGTATCTAATAGTCGATTCTCTAAAATGAATAATGAATTAGCCAAATTTACTTGGTTCCCTAAATCAGTTAGGATATCTTACTCTAAGCTAGCATACCCAAAGGTAAAGGGTGTTCCAAGTCTACCAAATCTTCAACTCTATTACATGATTATTTGTGTGAATATAATCTTGACTGTTTCAAAACTTAATCGGGAAGATTATAATTCATCCTCTTCCTGGATGAAAATATGGTACCAACACATTACCAACAAAATTAACCCGAAAGCTCTCCCTTTTCTATCCCTGATTCCAAATTATCCAACACCCTAAAACACAAGATCAGATTATTCCAAAAACTAGTAAAAGCCATCAACCTTGATAAAACCCTTCCTCTACTCCAACCTCTTCATTTAAATCCAAATATCAAGATCAATAATTTGATGATTAACCTCTCTGACTTTCCTCTTATTAAGGATATTATGGTATGGGATATTTTCAAATATAAGGATAAAACTCTTTCTGATCTACGACTAATTCTCAAAGTCAATAACAAATACACGGTTATTCTCTGACAATTAAGAGAATTAATCTCATCACAATTTGCTAATCTTCCAGCCAATTGTCAGGACATCATCAGACTCTGTGAAATTATAACTACTGTCTCGAGTTCAGAGAAAATGCTCTCCAGATCTTACAACCTTTTGAACTCTATAATACATAACTCAGACTGCCTTTTCTCTAGTTATTGGGACAATCAAGGAATCCATATTATGGAGGAACAAAAATTATCTGCTATAAAAATTACCTCAGAATTATCCCCATTTAAAAAACTCATTTACACACAATTGATGATCAATAATAATTCTTATTATACGCCTTCTGTGCTCAATAGGTTTGATCCCAAAATTTCCCCTTCCTGTACTTGTTGTTCCTTTCCAAAAGCAGACCTTCTTCATATATTTTGGTTCTGCAAACATTCACACAAACTTTGGTGTTCCTTAAAAGTACGCCTTGAGAAAATGGGGTACCACAAATCTACCCGTCATTGGGAAACAGCCATCCTCCACATCCCCACCACTAAGTTACTTAAGTTAAAACATCATGTACTAATCACACTCTGCTCCCTTATCAAATTATATATCACTAAAAACTGGATGGATCACAATAAACTTTGTAGGAAGGGATTTAAGGAGATGGCTTTGAAATATATTTCTGCACAAAAGCTTATTATAAAAGGGCCTAAGAAAAAAGCCTACTTTAAAGAAATCTGGAAATGCTTATTTGACCAAATTCTATGTGATTAATCTAGCTCGTAGCTTATTATCTCTGAATATTGTATAGTTCCCACTTCCAGTTTTACTCGGAGATCCACTGATATCCCTTATAACTCTGACTTTTCTCTTCTAATCTATTCTTCTGTATGGTAGCACCTTTGTTTGTAAATATTGTATATAAATTAGTTTGCTTATAGGTTTAGGTAGTTTATTTTTGTTTTCATGCTTGTCCTTGCATACAATGTTCGGCTATCCATTCAAGGATTTTTTGTAATGTTCTGATATTTGTGAAATAAATAAAAAGTTATTTGAGAAAAAAATATATTATACTTATCCAGTATAGGACTGGGTCCACTTTTAAAAGAACATATTTTCTGTAACCAACTAGTTATTAACATTTCCAGTCCACTAATACAGAAGCATTCCTGTCAGATGTACATTTGTGAAGCAAGACAAAATATTTCTACAACCATATTCCTGTTACGATGTTTGGAAGAAAATTATGCCATATATAGTCACAGAGAAAAAAAATGAAAACAACAAAACTTATTTAACTAAAATATAAATCTTTTTGGTTAACAATATACCTGTTGCTAAGTATGTGTGCGCTTTTTTAGGGTAGCATGCCTATTACTTCAGCTGTGTTGCATCTACTTACTCTGTTACCAGCTGACAGTACTATTTCACTACTTGGGCAAAATGTTTTTAGTTAGATTTAATCACTCGACAGGCGAAGCACATTTTCTGTACCCTCATTCTTTAGTGGTCTTTTCCCCGTAATATTGCTTAAAGAACTATGGACCATGCCATTGTTTACAGGAAGTTGCATCAAAGATGCAGAGAATGAAACTGTTTTTCAGACATGCACATTAACCAAAGGGTATTTCCTGTCAAAGATGCAATATTACCATAAAGACTTGGTACTTTCAAAGTAAAGGCAGCATTGTGGCACATATTTATATGCTAACCTAGAAGGATGTAAAAGAATCAGAAGAGCTAGACCAAATGCAGAAAGGGAGAAACGTGTAAGAATTAAGTGCTAGATGGACATCTAACAGTTTTGGTTCATGCCATAACATCCATCCATTACATTAACTAGCAAGCACTATGTCTGTTACTACTAAGAAACATGCATCAGTTAATTTTACAGCCTATTGTGAACTCAAAACTGGAGCAGTGAGTGATTCTTGAAAAAAAAACTTTTGCATGGGCATTAAAAGAACGAGCAACGGACTGCCTCACAATTATGCAATAAGTTCATGATTACATAGTTTTCCTGTATTTCTCAACTACAAAGTGAATTTACATGTGATCAATAATCATCTTGTTATGCTTAAGTTAAAAGATGGTGATAGACACAACTAAAAGGTAGTAAGTATTTTTCTGAAGACAACTATCAGTTCAACACCTTTTATCTGAATTTTCCTATACAAGACTACATGTTCTGTACTTTCATTAGCAGCATGCTTTGTATAATTTTAAGAAAAATATTCTTTAGTTCAACTATAACTATAACTTTAAAAGTTTTCAGTAACTGTGAACTTGAACTGCCAGACTAGTCTGACTAGTGACAGTGTGGTACTGAAGCAGGAAGAAGTGGCACCACTGAAAATTTGTTAGCCCTTTCTGGAAACTATTTTGTGTGTGTGTGTGTGTGTGTGTGTGTGTGTGTGTGTGTGTGTGTGTGTGTGTGTGTGTGTGTGTGTGTGTGTGTGTCTAAAGACAAAACATTATAAACAAAAATTCAGTTATTTCTGGTAAGATAACACTTCAAGGCACAGAGATGACAGTGAAGAGGGTGTAGGCCTACAGCCATAGAGCGTGAGTCTTTCCTGGGTGTGACTGACTGGTATTTTGTTAAAACTTAAGTCAGCAGTGTACATGTGTCATGCACTTAAGGCTGTTCCCAATGGCTGCTACCAAAGACCATGCCTCTGTTCAATCTTATCATTCAATCTCCAAGCCACATAAATGTTCTGCTGCTTCTACTGCTCAATAATTCAAACACTTTAGTCTCTTTTACCTCTACTTCCTGACTTCTTTATCCACTTTAAATGTTGTCAGCTGATTCTCTAACAGACAGAATAACCTCTTTCTCATAATAGACTCTATGAACTTCGATGCACAGTTTACTATCTTTATTTGTTAACAGATCCTCTTTTATCAGGCAGGTATGTATCATGTAGAGCAGGACACCTTATCAGACCTGGTAAACTCTCTGCTGGACAACACTCTCAATTTAATATGCTTCCAAGGATAACATTTTCCACTTAAAGTTCACTGAGCTCTTTTGTATAAAAGATGTCCATTAATAACATATCAGACCAAAGGGGTCTTTGTCCCCCCTTTCCCTCCTCCTCCTCATTCATTCATTTGATTGTACATAATCTTTGGGAGGATCTTTCCAGGGTCCTCAATACTAGTGAACAAGGAATTTTTCCTGATGCCTTGGCTAATTTTTAAATGTCACAGCAGGACACCACTAAGAAAAGATCATAGGTCAAGTATGGTCTTTCTGTCCAACAAAATAGAAAGTAAATAAATAAGCTTAGGGTTTTAGGAAGTACAAGATGCAATGTTTCTAAGATAGTGCAACTACTCTAAGTCCACAATACAGTTCTTTCAGTGTCTAAAACCAACTGTGATTGCATTTTGGGCAACAGATTGGATATCACTGTTGCCTCACAATAAGAGGTTATCTGGTTTAGTTCTCAGTTGGACTGTCTTCTGTGTAATCTGAATATTGTTTGTATGTTAGTAAGGTTTGCTTTGGATACTCAAGCTTCATCCAGCATTCCAAAGACATGGAGTAGGTTGACTGCTGACTGTTAATTGTATACTGGTTTGTGTGTGCGTGTGGCAGATACAGAAAAAATGCCTGGTAATCATTTCTGTTCCTTTATTGCCTAGCAAACCCTGTAAATAATGTTAACTATTCAGGAGCTGCTGCAAGAATTGAATAATACCCAATAAAAGTAGTTACATGGAAATGCATCTTGGTACTTATGCAGGGTATAGAAATATGCAGCTATTAACCAACTGACATTAAACTAGTTTAAGCTATTAATGATATTTTTAGAAAATAGGGGAAATTTGTCAAGGGCACTGACGCTGTTATTCACCTCCTGAAATCAGGAGAGGTATATATGGCTAATCAGTGATGGCTGATAAAGAAATATTGTCAGATATTACAATGGGCAAAACTGTCTTGAAAACAGTTTCATCTGAGTTTTGTTTCCATTCCTGAACGTTAATAAAGAATCACTTCCAAATCAAAAGGATCACAATTCTACTTCTATTATACTTTAAGGCAGTAACTCCATTTTGTAGCTCTCAAGTTAATGACAGACCACTGGATACCCATCCAAAACCTACACTCTGTTTAGGGAATAAATTGCTTATAAATAATGCAGACAATAGTACAGCAGTTCTGGGCAATTCAAAAAAAAATTAGGTAATCTGCTTCATACGTACCCATATGAATCATTGTCTAGTTTAAACAGCTGTGAGAGTACAGCCATAATGATCCACTTCTTAACTGCTGATAGAAAAAATAAGAGTAGAATATTCAGTGGACACTGGTTATGCATAAGGTATAAACTGTCTGGAATGAATTTTGAAGTGGATAACCAGGGGGTATGCACGGTGGAATGCTGAAGAAAAAGGTTCCAGGGCTGCAGAGATCCATGGTGCAGAATGGAAATGAAAGGGTCAGAAATCAAAAATTACCTCTGTATTACTTGGCCCCAAACAGTGGAAATAATGGCATTGTATTTTTGGAAACTACAGGACATGGTACTACTACAGCTAACTTGAACAGCTAATTCATGAAAATGAAAATAATGAATGAGGCAATATGTCCTTTCTTTTGTTAAAGAGTGTACTATCCTTTTTGGAATATTAACTTTTTTAAAAAAATGTGGTTTACTAACATCTTACTATCATGTGAAATCAAATTGGTTAATTAAGTAATTATTCAATTGTATACCCTATATATATATTGTAAGCCTAAAGGCAGTCATTTGTTCTGAGGAAATCTAGTTACTGTTAGATGAAAGCGCTTAAACTATAATAAAAGTTTTTTTATGTAAACTTTAAAATAGAGTACTGACACCTTGATTCCATCACCTGGGAAATAGATTTTGTGTTACTATTCATACTGTTGGACTGTTTCCTTTCTTTTGAATTTATCTTACTATCATGCAACACATTTACAACAAAAATGATTTAACAACAGTAACTTAGAATAATCCTCCAAAATAATACCACACTGCACCTTATACTGAAATTAAGATAATCACTTATAGACCATAATTAACTAGGCCTCCTTTCAATTTATGACTAAATTGCAAGAGTTTACAATTAGGCCTCCTTCCAATTTATGATTAAATTGCAAGATCTTAACAAGTTTATATAAAAAATTCAAGAAATGATGCCTGGAAATGTTATGAAACTGTGTTCATATATTAGATATATAGTTTTTAATGAACACTACAGCGAAGTTACTGCAATATACTCAGCATCAAATAATATGGTAAAATTAAACCCAGAAATACTTGGAACCCTTCCAAGTTGCCTTTTAACACTTATACATAGATTAGTTGCTATAGTCCGCAGTGGTGGTGCTGCGGTAGCGTTGTCACCTAACAGTAAGACGCTGCCCGGTTAGATTTTCAGCTAGTGTGTCTTCTGAGTAGAGACATGCGTGAATAGGCATACCTTCGTTGAAGGTTGTGTGTCAGGGCTGATTACTCGGCATGTAAAAATGAACTACCAATCATTATCGGACCGGAGTTCCGCTGTGGCGACCCCTAACCGGGAAAAGCCAAAAGACACAACAACATAGATTAGTTGCTATGGTATAGCCCCATATAGGTTTGGCAGTCTTAAAAAATCAGCAAGCATGTAATAAATTACCATCTTGATCATTACAGGTAGTATATCTGGGATCAAACCCAAGAAAATAAGTAAACATATTAAATATGAGTTAAACAAGCATTATACACAATCATGCATTTACGCTATAATACCCTGCTTAATCCATATCAGGATCACAGGGAAGCTAGACCCTGTGAAGCATTCCTGAGCAGTGTACCAACAATGCATGCACACCTATAGGCATGTTGGTATAGCCCCTTGTTTATATGAGTGCCACATCTTTAGAATGCAGGTAGAAGCCAAAGCACACCACTGAAAATCCATGCGAGTACAGGGAGGAAAGCAGATTACACTCGAAAGGTACATCACTTGAGAAATGGAGTGAAAATATGTAACATATCAGCATCATGCTCATTAGAGATAGCACATTTAAAATCAAACCCATGAAAATAAAGAAACTTTTACAGCAGGAGTTAAATAAGCATTATATACAATCAAGTTGAGTACAAGTCAAGTTTGTTATATGAAAGTCCACCCAGATGTAGCCTAACAAGGTAAAATCATAAATGACTTGCAGTATATATTCCTCAGAGCCAAACAATACTTGCTTCCAAACAGGAATTCCAAAGATGCCAAATAGGTTTAACAGCAGGATAATAAGAATGAAGAGCTTCCTGTAACTCAAGAAAAAGAAACACATTGTGTGCTCATACATTGTTATCCATGAGGGTAATATTGACTAAATTGATCATAGCTAAATATTACAAAGGGAGATGTTTTACAACAAACCTGTCTGTGGATAATATAATCAAACAACAAAAGTCAACAGGATGTAATTTTGAATAAAGCAAAAATGAAGCCGTAAACATTTTCATTATATGGGCCAGTTGAAATACAGGTTTTTAATAATTTAATACCTTCACCACATCTTGGAATGAGCTAATTAAATCTCTTATAAATATTAACACATGTAGAGTGGATAAGGATATAAACATAAGGAATAAAATGTAGCTCAGTTTAGATCTAAAAAAATGTTACCATATACATACATTCTTCACTGGAGATCTATCACTTGGTGAATATTAACTACAAAAAGTAATCTTGACCCCAACAAAGTTACAAGTTTCAGAACAATTTAATATGCATCAGTTTTTTATAAAATTGCTGCTGTGTGAATTATTTTATCAACCTTTTATATTTTTTCTCTTCTCCCTGTGCTTAGGAGGTTATATAATGATTGGACATCAAGTTACTTGGTCAACACACAAATATAAGCCAACACATGTCAACTAATCATTATGTAGTGCATGTAGTCACAGATTACACTCCAATATTCAGAAAAACACAAACCAGTTAAGTGCCAGAGCATGTGACCTCACCTTAACAAATGTTAAGCACCCCTACAAAAGTTGTTAAGGTCGTGTCTCAAGCTAGGCAGTAAAATCTGCCTGTACTTACTAGCAAATGACAGCAACAGAACAAAATATTTGTTTCTGCCTGCTGTCCATACCCTTAACATGTCCCTAACTTCTTGTATAAAAAAAAAATAAATAAATAAAAAATAAGAGTTGCTAGAATAACAGGATGTGTGTTCACCAGCATAATCTGAAGAATGCGAATGCTGAACCTCAAATGTATGTCATTATTTAGTGACTTCAGGCTTCAGTGGTTTGTCTGAAAAACATTTTATGAGGAAAAGAACAAAAATATGAATCAATAATCAGGATATCCTGTGAAAATCTAGACACTTGAGAGGTAAGTGTAGCTGTAAAGGACTGCATTACACTACCACTCTGACAGCATTTGCTAATGGTTTTTCATACAACCTCATACCTCAACTTGCCTTACTGTACTAAGTAACTTTACTAGTGAACCGTAATTCTTTAGTAAGTCAGGAAAATATAGTGAGATTAGTTAAGTATTGTTTTTCTGCATCTGTGTGAATCTATCCAACTGTGTTTTTTTACATCTCCTGTGATTGAAACTCTGCTGTTTATTGTAACTAGATATTCAGTATTCTTATGTTTTTATTTGATTATTTATTATTAAATATTTCTATACCTTTCATTACGGTTGGCAATACTTTTAATGTCTTAAGAGTACTTATGCTTATTTTACGGACACTGTGGCCACTCCTTAAAGCCTTGCTGCACCATTTGTATTAGTATTAATTTCACTCAGTATAATTGGGTACCCTTGTAAGATCCTTAGAGTAGCTGGCTGGTGGCAGCATAATTACCTTATAGTCTGAGCAAAGGGGTACAGCTAGTAAATCTGTGCCAACCTTTCCCAGGTGTGTGTGTGTGTGTGTGTGTGTGTGTGTGTGTGTGTGTGTGTGTGTGTGTGTGTGTGTGTGTGTTTGTCTGTGAGAAAAATCAAATGCCCAAATGTTTCTGTCAGCTACTTGGAATAGGGGCACAGAACCTCAAAGCAGTCAGTGTGGAGTCTTGTTTGGGTCCTGGAGAGAAAGAGAGAGTGAGACAGACCAGCCCCAGGTCTGGAGTGTGCTCCCTGTGTGCTCTTAAAGGAAATTGTGCTTGGTTCAGAAAGCTGCATCTGAAAATACTGTGTGTATCCATTATTGTTACTAGTGACTATCCCTCACTGGTGTCAGTGGTGAGGATTGAGGCTTCGTGATTATTGGCCCAGAGTAGGGACTGTTATACATGTAAAGTCATGAATATTTTGACTTGTTTTCTTTATGAGCTGACAAATCTATAGTAAGAAATTCTGAGAAAGTAGGGGACAAAATAAACTTAAGAATGTTTTTTGAAGACTGCTGAGGAATCATTTAAGTACAGCAAATTCAGAACAACCAATAACAATGATTTAAATAATTCTGAGACATCATCCAAGCAAAAATAGAGAACTAATAAAAATAACCTTGAAAAGATATTATTTAGAACTTAAATAAGAAAGGAAGTTAAAGTAACATGCAATATCTTGCTTAAAGGAATTCAATGTTTTCCAGATGCTAGAATTCTCTGTTTCATTTGTTATCAAGGTCAATAAACTAGTCAATTATGACCTTAACCAAATCACAGTAAACATACAGCATAACACGCACATGTGCATGCACACACACACACACACACACACACACACACACACACACACACACACACACACACACACACACCACAAATCACCTGTATTAAACCAACTTATGCTGGGGATATTAAGAGAACATTGCCTAAGCCACCCAGGCTAAGGACTAAGAAATCTCAGCCATTAGGTAACACAGCAACACACTTACCACCATGACACATGCCTCCAAGAGTTATAAGCATGTATGCTCCAAACCCTTAAAGGCCCACTGAAACTGCTTTGATACACAGTAATGTTTATGTAATAATAGATGAGTCTATCATCAGGCTTATGGAGACCATCCTCACCAGGCACTCTCAGAAGAAGGGACATGCAGAGGGATATGGCTGAGATTGCTATGCATGCGTCCAAGGCAGTGAATACACTGGTCTTAAGTGGTATTTTCCTGTCACCCAGAATGATGCCAAGCTTGAAAGCCAGCATAATTGGGTATGTAGGTGGTATCATTCTAGGGGGATCCAGTATGTGTCAGCATGGGGCAACATGGCCAGCAGTCCTCCCGACTTTTACAAGGATGATCTGCACCATTCTTACCAAGGCTTCTACATTCTGGGTAAAGCTTTTGCTGCCTCCATAGTGTCTTTTTAGGCAGAGTCCAACTGCTGGATATTACAACCTAACAGATTATAATTTAGAGCAAATTAAAGTAGATCTACTCAATGTCAACATCCTAAACAAAAATGCCTGAACTTGCGGCTCTCCTGTAACTTGAATACATTCATATATGTGTAGGTACAAAGACATGGTTTCATAACAATGAAAGCATTCACTCAATTCCTGGGTTTAGTGCCTATCATGTCAGATGTGGTGAAATATCAACACTTGTCAAAGCTATCATTATTTCATGAAAAATTTCATATGACATCATAATTGAAGTCTTAGATGCCAAATCACCCTATATAAGATTAATAACCACTTAACAGCTAGCTATAGAATACCCAATATGCCCCTTCTAAGCATAAGAACTTTACTGACACCTTAGCTGAAATCCCAGTTAAACCAACACTTTTCTACTGTGTGAGTTCAACTAGCCATCAGTAAATTGGATGGCCTACACTGCCAATGGGTGTCATCTCCAATATTTCATTGGCATTATAAATGCTAACTCCCTTGTACACTTAGTTAACTATCCTGCTATCTTTGATCTTGTCCTATAAAATATAGTCACTTCCTGCACATCTCCAGATCTATCATCTTCCCTTGTTACATCAGACCCTAACATAACATGCTCCCTTGTTAAATCACACCATAAATCAGTGATCTTTCACAGTAAAAGTGGTGGTACTTCCCCTGCAAATACCTCTGTGTTTGTAGAATTCTCATAAGGAAACTTTCTTCTGTTACTTGATGATCTAAATAAATTCTGCCCTAATTCTCATCCAGTGGTTCCCATTGCTGTAGCTGCTGCACATGCATCTGACTTTTCCTCCCACTTAAATAGTTGTATTGGTAACGCAGTCTCTATCCATGTCAAATATAGTGAGAAATTTAAAAACAAACCTCTGTGGTGGAATATCTACATAAATACACTATGTAACAAGAGAAAGAAACTACTTAATGCTTATACGAAGTCTCATTCTGTCACTCTACTTACCTGAATAACAACACTTAAGCAAACCAGTAAAGAGCTTAAGAGAAACATTAGGCAGTACAAAGCTAAATACAAGCTTAAGATAACCACTAAAACCAAAAATAACTATAAAGCTTTGTCAGGAAATTAAGAAGTAATACCTAACAATGTTCAGAGCTTGTCCACAATACTACTGACCACACAGGAAATAGCTAATATCTCAGCTGATAAACTTTATGCAAATTTTATTTCATCCACCGTTATTTCTATACCATAGTTTCTGTAGTCACAGACAATCCCCTGTGTCCTGTCAGCCATCTCAAAAGATAAGAACAGCTCATCCTTGAGTCCAAACAACTTACCTGGTTTGATTATTAGTACCAAATAATGTCTATCTAAACACCCAGTTAACCTCTTTAATCTAAGGCTCTCCACTAGTTACACTCTTAAACCTAGAAAATAGCCATTGTCATGCCATTCTGTAAGGGTGGCCCATCAACACATTTTGGTAACTATAGACCCATCAGTCTCCCTAACCTCATATATAAAGCTATGACTATATTATCTCAGACCTCATTAGTCTGCACATTGAACATCTGTTGCCCTTGAGCCTCATCAATTCAGCTTTTTGAAAAAGGTCCTGTCTTGTTAACCTCGTTAATGTATTTGAAAAAGTCATCAAAACAGCAGACAGTGGTTACGTAGCACATATAGCATATATGAACCTGGCAAAGTCCTTTTATTTATTTATTTATTTTAGTTTACCTACCAGTATAGTATACTGACCACAACAGACCATTTGCAGATGTACTCTGGATGAAGAAATTCACAAAAAAATAAATAGTAAAACTGACAGACTGGCAATGACTGCACCAAGAACCAAAAAATGCAATTCTAAAATACAACCAGGTGAACTCCAAGGCTGGGAAAGAAAAAACTCATGAAATAACTGTTAAGACTAACTTTTAATTTTTAAAACAAAAACATAAACACAGTAAAAATGGTAAGCACTTTCACAGTCATGAGACTGCTTCTTCAGACCTGTGGTCTGAAGATGCAGTCTCATGACCGTGAAAGTGCTTATCGAGGTCTGAAGAAGCAGTCTCATGACTGTGAAAGTGCTTACCAATTCCACTGTGTTTTTGTTTTAAAAATGAAAGTCAGTGTTAACAGTTATTTCATGAGTTTTTTCATTCTCAGCCTTGGAGTTCACCTGGTTGTTTTTTAGCATCACAAAAACAAAACAGAATTAATTTGCAAACCTGGAGTAATCACAAAAGTTAGGAAGTCCAGAACGCAATTCCAACAATGAGCAAATATTATTAAAACAGAAAAAAAATGTAGATTAATTTTGGAAGTAAATACGGGCGGTAAGCAGCAAATGAGACAAAGGGTCAAAACAGGAAGGGGAGCTAGGCAATGTACCTAGTAGAAAAGCATTTCAGACAGATTTTTGATGGAGTTATCTTTTCATTTTTTCATTTATAGGAGGGGGGGGGGAGAGAAGACTGCCAGAATTTAGGTTCAAGAACAGAGAAAGAATGGTTGTTATAGTCCAGTTTGGTTTGGAGGGTCTGGAGTGAGTGAGTTAATTAAGAGGGGATGCAGTAGTTGTAAGGGATGATTTTATTGTAGCATTAGGCAGCAGGAGGTAGGAAGGTACCAGTTTTAAGCAGTTTGAAAGAAGAGACCTTAACAGCAGCTCAATTCTGTAGGAGACTGATAACCATCTGGCTTTGGAGAGGATGGTACAGTGGTGTTCTGGGGGGAGGGGTTGGAAATAAATCAGCAGATTATGTTTTCAATGGACTATAGAGTGATATTTCTTTTTATAGTCTGTGACTGATGAGTAGCCCATACTCAAACTGAGAAAGGAGGATTCCTTTGCCTATGGCAGGTATAGCTGGGCTACAGAGAAAGGGATATATTTCCAGAATCAGAATAAAATGAAGTGCTCTTTCTTCTGGTGTTTTCATTGTGGTCATGGAAGTTAAGAGCACACAGGGAGCACACTCCAGACCTGTGGCTGGACTCTCTCTCTTCAGGCCCTAAACAAGACTCCATACCAACCACTTTGGAGCTCCGTGTCCATTTTCCAAGTAGCTTTCACACACACTTGGATATTTGATTTTTCACACACACACACACACACACACACACACACACACACTAGGGAAAAGAATAACAGGATGTGTGTTCACCAGCATAATCTGAAGAATGCGAATACTGAACCTCAAATGTATGTCATTATTTTGTGACTTCAAGCTTCAGTGGTTTGTCTGAAAAACATTTTATGAGGAAAACAAAAATATGAATCAGTAATCAGGATAACATGAGAAAATCAAGACACTTGAGAGGTATAGAAGTGTAGATGTAAAGGACTGCATTACACTACCTGATTTATTTCCAACCCCTCCCCCCAGAAAAATATATTTAAATTAGTTAAGTATTGTTTTTCTGCATCTGTGTGAATCTATCCAACTGTGTTATTTTTTTATATCTCCTGTGAACGAACTCTGGTGTTTATTGACCAATGCACAGAGGCTTTCAGGAATAGCCACAGTGCCACTAAAATAAGCATAAGTGCTCTTAAGATGTTAAAAGTGTTCTCTAAAAGGCCAGCCACAATGAAAGGGATAGAAATATTTAATAAAAAATCAAATAGAAAACATGAGAATACATAAAATAAACACCAGAGTTCAACCACAGGAGATAAAAAAAATAACACAGTTGGATGGATTCACACAGATGCAGAAAAACAATACTTAACTAATCTCAATATATTTTTTGACTAACTAAAGAATTACTGTTCCCTAGTTAAGTTACTTAATACAGCAAGGCAGGATGATAAGTGTTGAGTTGCTTACTACAGAAAGGCAGGATGAAGTGTAAGTTTGTGTGAGATATCTGTGAGAGATCTTTCCTGTCAGGTTCTGAAAAATAAAGTGCTTTTGCGAGAGCTCTGTCATACCTCTCATTAATATGAATATGACATCACATCTGGTCATCTTACTCTGGTACAATATACATCTAGAGATTTGCTAAGATCTGTTGCAGCATCTGAAAGCTATAAAACAATTTCAGAAACTTCCACCCTTACATGGTAGCAATTAGTTCACCTTTACAGAAAGACTTCTAGTCCTGGTTTTCCCAGACATTGTTATCTCTGGCTGCAATTAGACCTGTAAAATAAAATCTTTATGGCCTGAATAAACCCATTTAATTTTCAATCTATTTTTCAAATATTAGCAGGACTAAGATTAACCTCTTCTCTTCCACAATTCTCTGGTAAGACATATACATTTAATCTGTTATAATAATACTGTTTGGTATACATGTATATCTCTTCTGTCCAGCAATACCCACTGTTAATACATTTTAACACAAGCAACTTTACAAATACATTTTTAATACAAGTTAGAGTAAGGCATAGGAAAGTGAATATATTATGCATATGACTGAGTGTTTAGGGTTAGGTTAGGTGATATAATTAGAAATTGTCTGTGTGTGTGTGTGTGTGTGTGTGTGTGTGTGTGTGTGTGTGTGTGTGTGTGTGTGTGTGTGTGCACGTGTGTTCATGTGGTGCATGTCCGAGCTGTCTTGTGAAGTGGTAGTATTATCGGAAGTTTTTTTTTTTTTTTGTATACAAGATGCAGGTCATTGTTAAGGGCAGCTGTAGAGTAAGCACTTATTACTAAGCCCACCTTAATAATGTGTACTAACCCTAACCCTGCTCCTAATCCTAATATGCATCTTAAATTAAAAAGAAAAAAATAAAAACTTCCATAACACTACCGTTATTCAGACAAAGTTGAGCTGAATGAGTATGGGTTTTGGGTAGTGCATTGGAAAAGGAAATGCGCTTCCTTTTTCAAGGTACTGCATGCCAATGTGTTTTAATAAAGATACAGAGGATTATGATTCAATCACAGATAACAACCCACTTATTATGGCTTTGAGATATGGATGCCAAACAATTCACCATGAGAGTGAAGCTTGAGAGGCAATTCTTTGCTTCCATATCGAGAACACATAATAAGTGTAGTTTTTGGTCAGTCATAGTTCTCTGTATTGCATGGAGCTATATTTGCTCCATGTACTAGTAGTTAAAGCAGGAAAATCACCAATTGTGTTCCCAGCTTTTAAAACCGAAAAACCCTTAGCAAATGCTGTCAGAGAGGTAATGTAATGCAGTCCTTTGCATCTACACTTCTATACCTCTCAAGTGTCTCGATTTTCTCATGTTATCCTGATTATTGATTCATATTTTTGTTCTTTTCCTCATAAAATGTTTTTCAGACAAACCACTGAAGCATGGTCACAAAATAATGACATACATTTGAGGTTCAGCATTCGCATTCTTCAGATTATGCTGGTGAACACACATCCTGTTATTCTAGCAACTCTTAACTGTTTTTTTTTACAGGAAGTTAGGGACATGTTAAGGGTATGGACAGCAGGCAGAAACAAATATTTTGTTCTTTTGCTGTCATTTGCTAGTAAGTACAGGCAGATTTTACTGCCTAGCTTGAGACCCGACCTTAACAACTTTTGTGGGGGGTGCTTAACATTTGTTAAGGTGAGGTCACATGCTCTGGCACTTAACTGGTTTGTGTTTTTCTGAATATTGGAGTGTAATCTGTGACTACATGCACTACATAATGATTAGTTGACATGTGTTGGCTTATATTTGATTGTTGACCAAGTAAGTTGATGTCCAATCATTATATAACCTCCCAAGCACAGGGAAAAGAGAAAAATATAAATGGTTGATAAAATCATTCACACAGCAGCAATCTTATAAAAGAACTGATACATATTAAATTGTTCTGAAACTTGTAACTTTGTTGGGGTCATGATTGCTTTTTGCAGTTAATATTCACCAAGTGATTGATCTCTAGTGAAGAATGTGTGTATATGGTACCATTTTTTTTAAATCTAAACTGAGCTACATTTTATTCCTTACGTTTATATCCTTATCCACTCTACATGTGTTAATATTTATAAGAGATTTAATTAGCTCATTCCAAGATGTGGTGAAAGTGTTAAATTATTAAAAACCTGTATTTCAACTGGCCCATATAATGAAAATGTTTACGGCTTCATTTTTGCTTTATTCAAAATTACATCCTGTTGACTGTTGTTGTTTCATTATATTATCCACAGACAGGTTTGTTGTAAAACATCTCCCTTTGTAATATTTAGCTATGATCAGTTTAGTCAATATTACCCTCATGGATAACAATGTATGAACACACAATGTGTTTCTTTTTCTTGAGTTACAGGAAGCTCTTCATTCTTATTATCCTGCTGTTAAACCTATTTGGCATCTTTGGAATTCCTGTTTGGAAGCAAGTATTGTTTGGCTCTGAGGAATATATACTGCAAGTCATTTATGATTTTACCTTGTTAGGCTACATCTGGATGGACTTTCATATAACAAACTTGACTTGTACTCAACTTGATTGTATATAATGCTTATTTAACTCCTGCTGTAAAAGTTTCTTTATTTTCATGGGTTTGATTTTAAATGTGCTATCTCTAATGAGCATGATGCTGATGTGTTACATATTTTCACTCCATTTCTCAGGTGATGTACCTTTTGAGTGTAATCTGCTTGCCTCCCTGTATTCGCATGGATTTTCAGTGGTGTGCTTTGGCTTCTACCTGCATTCTAAAGATGTGCCACTCATATAAACAAGGGGATATACCAACATGCCTATAGGTGTGTATGCATTGTTGGTGCACTGCTTAGGCATGCTTCACAGAGTCTGGCTTCCCTGTGATCCCGATATGGACTAAGCAGGGTATTATAGCGTAAATGCATAATTGTGTATAATGCTTGCATAACTCATACTTAATATGTTTACTTATTTTCTTGGGTTTGAACCCAGATATATTACCTGTAATGATCAAGATGATAATTTGTTACTTGCTTGCTGATTTTTTAAGACTGCCAAACCTATATGGGGCTATACCTTATTCACTAATCTATGTATAAGTGTTAAAAGGCAACTTGGAATGGTTTCAAGTATTTCTGGGTTTAATTTTACCATATTATTTGATGCTGAGTATAGAGCAGTAACTTAGATGTAGTGTTCATTAAAAACTATATATCTAATATATGAACACAGTTTCATAACATTTCCAGGCAACATTTCTTGAATTTTGTATATAAACTTGTGAAAGGTCTTGCAATTTAATCATAAATTAGAAGGAGGCCTAATTGTGAACTCTTGCAATTTAATCATAAATTGAAAGGAGACCTAGTTGTTAATGATGGTTTCAAGTATTTCTGGGTTTAATTTTACCATATTATTTGATGCTGAGTATAGAGCAGTAACTTAGCTGTAATGTTCATTAAAAGCTATATATCTAATATATGAACACAGTTTCATAACATTTCCAGGCATCATTTCTTGAATTTTGTATATAAACTTGTGAAAGGTCTTGCAATTTAATCATAAATTGGAAGGAGGCCTAATTGTGAACTCTTGCAATTTAATCATAAATTGAAAGGAGACCTAGTTGTTAATGATGGTCTGTAAGTGATTATCTTAATTTCAGTATAAGATGCAGTGTGGTATTATTTTGGAGGATTATTCTAAATTACTGTTGTTAAATCATTTTTGTTGTAAATGTATTGCATGATAGTAAGATGTTAGTAAACCACATTTAAAAAAAAAATATTCCAAAAAGGATAGTACACTCTTTAACAAAAGAAAGGGCATATTGCCTCATTCATTATTTTACATTTTCATAAACTAGCTGTTCAAGTTAGCTGTAGTAGTACCATGTCCTGTAGTTTCCAAAAATATAATGCCATTATTTCCACTGTTTGGGGCCAAGTAATACAGAGGTCATTTTTGATTTCTGGCCACTTCATTTCCATTCTGCACCATGGATGTCTGCAGCCCTGGAACCTTTTTCTTCAGCATTCCACTGTGCATACTCCCTGGTGATCCACTTCAAAATTCATTCCAGACAGTTTATGCCTTATGCATAACCAGTGTCCACTGAATATTCTACTCTTATTTTTTTTCTATCAGCGGTTAAGAAGTGGACCATTATGGCTGTACTCTCACAGCTGTTTAAACTAGACAATGATTCATATGGGTACGTATAAGCAGATTATCTGGCTCCTTAATTTTTTTTAATTGGTACCATTGTCTGCATTATTTATAAGCAATTTATTCCCTAAACAGAGTGTAGGTTTTGGATGGGTATCCAGTGGTCTCTCATTAACTTGAGAGCTACAAAATGGAGTTACTGCCTTAAAGTATAATAGAAGTAGAACTGTGATCCTTTTGATTTGGAAGTGATTCTTTATTAATGTTCAGGAATGGAAACAAAACTCAGATGAAACTGTTTTCAAGACAGTTTTGCCCATTGTAATATCTGACAATATTTCTTTATCAGCCATCACTGATTAGCCACATATACCTCTCCTGATTTCAGGAGGTGAGTAACAGCTTCAGTGCCCTTGACAAATTTCCCCTATTTACTAAAAATATCATTAATAGCTTAAACTGGTTTAATGTCAGTTGGTTAATAGCTGCATATTTCTATACCCTGCATAAGTACCAAGATGCATTTCCATGTAACTACTTCTACTGGGTATTATTCAATTCCTGTAGCAGCTCCTGAATAGTTAACATTATTTACAGGGTTTACTACGTAATAAAGGAACATAAATGATTACCAGGCATTTTTTCTGTATCTGCCACATGCAACACACAAACCAGTATACAATTAACAGTCAGCAGTCAAACTACTCCATGTCTTTGGAATGCTGGATTAAGCTCGAGTATCCAAAGTAAACCTTACTAACATACAAACAATATTCAGATTACACAGAAGACAGTCCAGCTGAGAACTGAACCAGATAACCTCTTACTGTGAGGCAACAGTGATATCCAATCTGTTGCCCAAAATGGAATCACAGTCAGTTTTAGACACTGAAAGAACTGTATTGTGGACGTAGAGTAGTTGCACTATCTTAGAAACATTGTATCTTGTAGTTTCTAAAACCCTAAGCTTATTTATTTACTTTCTGTTTTGTTGGACAGAAAGACCCTACTTTACCTAATATCTTTTCTCAGTGGTGTCCTGCTGTGACATTTAAAAATTGGCCAAGACATCAGGAAAAATTCCTTCTTCACTGGAAGGAGGACCCTGGTAGGATCCTCCCAAAGACTATGTACAATCAAATGAATGAATGAGGAGGAGGAGGAGGAGGGAGAGGGGGGACAAAGACCCCTTTGGTCTGATATGTTATTAGTGGACATCTTTGATACAAAAGAGCTCAGTGAACTTTGAGTGGAAAATGTTATCCTTGGAAGCATATTAAAGAAAGAGTGTTGTCCAGCAGAGAGTTTACCAGGTCTGATAAGGTGTCCTGCTCTACATGATACATACCTGCCTGATAAAAGAGGATCTGTTCACAAATAAAGATAGTAAACTGTGCATCGAAGTTCATAGAGTCTATTATGAGAAAGAGGTTATTCTGTCTGTTAGGGAATCAGCTGACAACATCTAAAGTGGATAAAGAAGTCAGGAAGTAGAGGTAAAAGAGACTAAAGAGTTTGAATTATTGAGCAGTAGAAGCAGCAGAACATTTATGTGGTTTGGAGATTTAATGATAAGATTGAACAGAGGCATGGTCTTTGGTAGCAGCCATTGGGAACAGCCTTAAGTGCATGACACATGTACACACCCAGGAAAGACTCACGCTCTATGGCTGTAGGCCTACACCCTCTTCACTGTCATCTCTGTGCCTTGAAGTGTTATCTTACCAGAAATAACTGAATATTTGTTTATAATGTTTTGTCTTTACACACACACACACACACACACACACACACACACACACACACACACACACACACACACTAGTTTCCAGAAAGGGCTAACAAACTTTCAGTGGTGCCACTTCTTCCTGCTTCAGTACCACACTGTCACTAGTCAGACTAGTCTGGCAGTCCAAGTTCACAGTTAATGAAAGCCCAGTTGCATCCCACGACTTTGATGATAATTGTAAAAAGTAGTCTCTCTTCATGGATGATAAAAAAGTTATATTTCACTAGCGCTGTACTTTTATACACTTCACTAATTAGCTAGCCATAAACTTTTATAATTGAATTATAGAACATTTTTTCTTAAAATTATGCAAAGCATGCTGCTAATGAAAGTACAGAACATGTAGTCTTGTATAGGAAAATTCAGATAAAAGGTGTTGAACTGATAGTTGTCTTCAGAAAAATACTTACTACCTTCTAGTTGTGTCTATCACCATCTTATAACTTAAGCATAATGAGATGATTATTGATCACTTGTAAAATCACTTTGTAGTTGAAAAATACAGAACAAAACTATGTAATTATGAACTTATTGCATAATTGTGAGGCAGTCCGTTGCTTGTTCTTTTAATGCCCATGAAAAGTTTTTTTTTCAAGAATCACTCACTGCCCCAGTTTTGAGTTAACAATATGCTGTAACATTAATTGATGCATGTTTCTTAGTCGAAACAGACATAGTGCTTGCTAGTTAATGTAATGGATGGATGTTATGGCATGAACCAAAACTGTTAAATGTCCATTTAACACTTAATTCTTACACGTTTCTCCCTTTCTGCATTTGGTCTAGCTCTTCCGATTCTTTTACATCCTTCTAGGTTAGCATATAAATCTGTGCCACAATGCTGTCTTTACCGTGAAAGTACCAACTCCTTATGGTAATATTGCATCTTTGACAGGAAATTCCCTTTGGTTAATGTGCATGTCTGAAAAACAGTTTAATTCTCTGCATCTTTGATCCAACTTCCTGTAAACGATGACATGGTCCATAGTTCTTTAAGCAATATTACGGGGAAAAGACCACTAAAGAATGAGGGTACAGAAAATGTGCTTGGCCTGTCGAGTGATTAAAATGTAACTAAAAACATTTTGCCCAAGTAGCGAAATGGTAGTTGCTGGTAACAGAGTAAGTAGATGCAACATAGCTGAGGTAATAGACATGCCACCCTAAAAGAAAACACGCATACTTAGCAATGGGTATATTGTTAACCATAAATATATATATTTTTAGTTAAATTAGTGTTGCTATTTTCATTTTTTTCTTTGAGACTATATATGGCATCATTTTCTTCCAAACAGCGTAACAGGAATATGGTTGTAGGAATATTTTGTCTTGCTTCACAAATGTACATCTGACAGGAATGCTTCTGTATTGGTTGACTGGAAATGTTAATAACTAGTTGGTTACAGAAAATATGTTCTTTTAAAAGTGGGCCCAGTCCTATACTGGATAGGTATAATATTTAGACAATGGATGGAAATTTCTGATAAATTTACTGGTTATTGGAAATGATGTGCAGCATCTTCTAAGCACTGTGTCAATGTATGCTGGCTGGAGTCTGCTGTTTTATGCTGACCAAGCTTAAGTGATTTGCCCAGCCATAAACCTAGGCATTTAGAGGATGTGGCTGTTTCTATTGGGGTATCACTGAGAAGTGGGACATTGAGGTTTTTAAGAGGTTAACACTATTCCCCATGCAGGCATTATTGACAAACTTGTAAATCAGAAAACAAATCTTTATGTTCTGCATTGGATAGCTAACTGGTTGTCTGGCAGAACCCATGTGGTTATAGTTGAAGGTATCACTTCTGGAAGGAAAAACATTACCAGTGCTATACTACAATGCTCAGTGTTGGGCCTGCTTGTATTTTTTCATCTATTTTTAGACATTCTGGCTGACACTATAGGCCTACAATTATTTAAAATTAAAAACAACTATAAATATAGAGTTGTTACTCTATCTACCAGTGACTCAAAATTTCTCCAACATAGGCTCGACCATGTTAACAGCTGGTTCAAGGATGATAGTTTCAAGTTAATTTTAATAAACAAAACATTTGCCTTTACTGTATAGGTGGCACACCCCTCCAGGCAGGCACTGTTTTAAGAGATCTAGGAACTTTTGTTGATAAATTCCATATCTTTTGACCATCATGTCTTCGCAACTTCTACCCGACTCATCTAATTTCTAAAGGCATCACTTCTAGATTCAGTGAAATCTTAATTCTCCTTTACTCATATCTCATCAAACCTGCTATTGAATATAATCCCCCTTGTGGTATGCATTTGATTAAACATTTACTCAGCTTGAGAAACTTCAGAGGTCCTCAACTAAAAAGATCAATGGTATCAAAATCTTAATTATGACAGACTGGCAGCCCTCTTTCTCTGCTCAGTTTCTTATATACTCCTCCATGGGGATAGGTATCTAGACTTTCAAGCCATAAAAGATCCAACCCTCTGACTTTCTACTCCTTTATAGAACAAATAGTCTAACAAATACCATATTAAGGAAATAAATCATCAACAGATGAATAAGGCAAATTGGCATGATAGATTGATATCCAAATGTAGCACCCACCTCTGGAACAAACTTCCACTACATATCAAGCAGAGTAGCAGCCTTTCCACCTACAGGGTAAACCTAGACAATCAGATGGTTGGCCCCAAATTCTCCCCTTGTCTATCTTATCTTGCCCTCCTTCAAGTAGGAGGGAACTCTTGAATATGGGTTATTGGCTAGGCTTGTCGTAATCTGCAGATTGATTGCATAGTATTTACCTATGAACTTATATACACAAACAAGAAGAAATAAAATAAATATCACAGTTATGAACTATGGAATAAATATTTGTGATGTGCATGTGTGTCTTGTACCCTAAAGAATTATAAATTGCCTATTATACCATGACCCCCCAAAACGTGCACGCTGATTGTCCAGCGTGCACATTGTAAATCGAGTTATACTAATGGAAAAAGGTCCTGTCGCCCGGACTTTTTTCCATTAGTATAACTCTACTTTTAAAACACTGTCTCGCTATGTTAAATGGGTTTAACATAGCGAGACAGCTTTAAAATAAGCAACAGAGATCTCCGTTGCTTATTTTAAAGCTGTCTCACTATGCTAAACCCATTTAACATAGTAAGACAGGTTTTAAAAAAAAGCAACGGAGAAAGCAAGATCTCCGTTGCTTTTTTTACTGTTTCGCTATGTTAAATGGGTTTAACATAGCGAGACAGTTTCAAAATAAGCAATGGACATCTCCGTTGCTTATTTTAAAGCTGTCTCGCTATGTTAAACCCATTTAACATAGTGAAACAGTAAAAAAAGCAACGGAGATCTTGCTTTCTCCGTTGCTTTTGCCCACAGCTCTGATGCACTGCGCAGGCGCGCAGTACATCAGAACTGCTGCGGATGCCAGACATCTGTGGAAGGCAGTAAACAGGCATTATACTATGCCATTATTTAAGAAAAGTAATAGTTTCTTTTCTTAAATAATGTCATGGTATAATAGCAATAACCCACTTCTGGGTGTGGGTAATGCTGTATTTACCCACGGTTGGCTTTGTTTGGACCCTCGGGCTTCGCCCTCGGGACTAAATCCAGCATTACCCACACCCAGGCGTAGGTTATTGCTATAATAAATATGAACTGTATGAAATACATTCACTGAGAAATAAAACAAAGAAAAATGATGAAGAAGCTGCTGATGACGACAATTATCCTACCATGTATGCCCTAATAAAACAAATACAAGTGAAAAGAGTGATTATATGAAAAGTTATACCTAAATATAATAGCAGCAGAAACAGGAAAAGCAGAGGTATCTGTTTGTAATGTTTGATCACAGAATTAAAATGTCATTGTTTAAAAACTAAATATGTAGCTGAACATTTGCAAAAATCTATTAATAGCTCTTAAAATATGAAAAATATCAAAGAGAGAAAATAAGATGGTAAAGTCATCAGTGCAAGTTGCAGCAGTAATGCATTGCAGAGACATGAAAAGTAAATCTCAGTAGCTGAGAAGAAAAGAGATTCTTGGTAAAAAAGCATGGACATACAGAGCGCCCTTGTCTTATGTTTATTTTAAGTGAAATAGGATTAGATAAAAAGCTACAGACAAGAAAAAAAAAAGAAATGGTGGGCAGAAATACTGAATCTGAATGTTTATAAATTTTGTACAAAAGTTTAATTTATAAAGTGGTACCTTACTTAAAGAAGAACTTGTTAATATTTACTCAACAAAATGCTTTGGAAGCATTCATATGGCTATGAGAGATAATGACCCCATGCACAAAGATAAAAAAGACTGTCTACAAGGAAGACATTATGGTTAAAAGAATGTTTTTTAACCTACAAGCTAAAAAGTTAAAATGTATATATCTAATTTAATGAGGACAATAAGCCTACAACTTTAGAAGTTAGCTATGTGTGAATTAGATTTCAGAATTAAAACTACGTCTGATAGACTCAAATACATATTCTGAGTTCCACATATTTCAATGCAATTGTATAACTTAATCAGAACTTTAGTCAACTGATTTATAAATGTTTTAAAAACATAACAGGTAAACGATCTGGGCCAAAATCTTTACAAATTTTAGGGTGATCTTTTAAATGTACCACTTTGCATGAGAAATTACAGCTTCAAATAATTCAAAGAAATCAAATGGAACATCTGAAATTTTAAGACATTAATTTTCATAAATATTTTTAAAAATGTTCTAAAGATCTAAATTATTTCCTTTAAGTTGGTAATAGACTTGCCATCCAGTTCCATATTAGTGACATAGCTATTTGGTTTACTAATTGTTATTACTTTCACTAAATATGAATTTAGTAAAAGTACTCAGTCGGAAAAAAGTAACAAAATATTTTGCCTCAGTTCACAATAATTTAGAATTACACAGAACACAAGAGTTCAAATTGAACGCTCAAAATATTCTCCTGTCTCATATCTCAAAAGCCTGTAATCTGTTCTACTTGTATAGATATCTTAAATAAGCTATTTAGTACATGGAAGGGGTATATTTCATTTATATATGCAGCAACAATATTTTTCATACATTGACAGCTTTCCACAACTGTATGCATTTCTATCAGTGGATTTAAATAACAGTAAGTTTTATGATAATAAGTTTTATATGTTTTATATGTCAAATCATAAGGAGTGCAGGGTAAGCAGTATGGTGTCAGAGTTAACAATCCCATTGTAGCACTGCCCAGCTGGAGCTAGAACTTGTACAAGCTCTCAGCATGCAAATTACTCATTTACAATTGTTTTTGACTGAAGCAGTCGAATGCGTATATGAGTGCCAAGTTTAACTAAAATTGGCTCAGTCTGCCACTCAGAAGGCAGTAAATTATAGGAGCTAGGCTATTTTAAGTTCAGGGTTGGAGACAGGTGTATCTTGGCAAACATCCTACAAATCTGTACTTGATAACATTAAGTGCTGTGTGCTCTGTGCTTAAATATTTCTAGTTTATAAAACTTTTCAAAGGTGTATTTCAAGGGCTGCAGCATTCCTAAGGCTTTTTCTGAAAAATGGCAAAAAATAGAAGCAACAATGATCATAGAGTTGTGCAAAAGCTAAAAAAATGGATTTTACTCAGTCTCTATTCTCATATCAGTGTATTTAAAAAGGTTTCTGCAGAGTGCCACCAGTCAAGTGTGCATATGGATTCATCTTCCTGCCCACCTTACTATTACCTGCTGACTCTAACTCTGCTTCCGATGCTAATCCCAACCTTACATACAACCTTACAAAAATCTTCCCATAACAGTATGCCTATTAAAACAAAGTACAGCCAGAGACAGTGGCAGAGATAATGGATTGGAAGAGGACAGTTTGCACCTCTTTTGATATGTTCAGTTTTGGTGTTTTAAATCTTCAATGTACTGTGATAAATATTTTGGAGGTCAATCATTTGGTACTTCAGTCATTTAAATGCATTTCATATACATTACAGCACAGTTTTTAATATGATTGTTATCTTCACAATATGATGTTTTAAGGACATAGATACAATTAGTTACTTTGTATTCTTGGGTATACCCACTTCATGTACTAACACTTTCATGATATTTGATTGTATTATGCAATCCTCCTTGCAAATAATTCATGTAATTTACCCTGTTAACAGGCTGGATACACAGAAGAGACTTACATCTACAAGAAGCATACTATGATTGAACATCTTAATTTAAATCATATTTGTATTGTATGTTTGTCTTCCAGTGATTTTATTTGTATGTTGCAACATAAGAACTATCTTAATGTGCTCGTTAAAAAGCATTTTTTTTTATAAACTGAATAATTTTAAGAAATGTTGCTCTAAGGTTTTATTGAAATTAAACTTGTTTGTTGTGTTTCATCTTGATATGAATTAATATTTCTGGCAAAACATGTTAACACAAGTCTGACAAGTCAGTTTTCTTTAGAATGAAAGTGTAAATTTATGGATGAGTTATGTCTATATGAGTAATTTTTAATGATGCACATGGGGTACCTGACAACAATAAGAATATGGTACCTGTACATAGAGTTTTCTGCAGTAGCATCCTATTATTAATAGACTGAGGGCATAGATAAAGGCTATACTGGTTGTAAAAAAAAAAAAAAAGGCCTAGGAATGCACAAGCATTAGCACCCCTGCATCACTGGGAATAATCATGCACAATGCACAAGTATCAGCACCCCTACATCACTGGGAATAATCATGCACAATGCACTAGCATCAGCACCCCTGCATCACTGGGAATAATCTTGCACAATGCACAAGCATCAGCACCCCTGCATCACTGGGAGTAATCATGCACAATGCGCAAGTATCAGAACCCCTGCATCACTGGGAATAATCATGCACAATGCACAAGCATCAGCACCCTTGCACCACTGGGAATAATCATATGGCCATGTGGTTATATTGCCTTTGAGGCCCTACACATAAGTCCATGCTCCTACATGGAATGGATACACACACATAGTAGTTTAAAATCATCTGTATGGACTCAATTGTATTTGAAAAAGCAATATGGTATTTTGGATAAAGTCTGCAAGAAATGGATTGTTTAAGCAAATTGTTAGCGATAATGGTCTACTATTCAATCAGAACAAATAGAAACATTTATGAAGCAGAATATCATGCGTCTTGCCTGGGACAGACCACAAAGCCTTAATAGGGCTGACGGTAAAATGTATAAAACCATTCAAGAAGGCTGAGACAAGTAGGAGTCTTGACTGTAAGCCCATACCAATCAACATAGACAACTTTCTTTTGATTATTGAAATTATATGTACATAGCTATTAAAAAAATACTTCAACCACAAGCTATTCCTATAGACATTTGCACTCAGGTCACATGTGATGAAAGTAGGTGTGTGTATAAAGTTTACAATATGTGCTTTCAGTCTATGAAAAACCCTTTTTATGTGGAACAGTAACAATTAGCAAGAAACTATAGAAGCAAAAGAAGTGAAATGACACAGTCACCATAATTTTTAAAGTCTTTGGCTTCCAATCACAAGGTACAAGGTTTGATCTTGACTTTTGTCTAATGCTTGTGAAGTTTACATGGTCTTTTTTTGTCCCTCTGAGGTTTATCCCACTTCCCAAAAACATGCAGTGTGTTTTCACCTCCAATTCACCCAAGAATGGAGTTGTGGTCAATAGCACACACACTACATACTGCCTATCAGGGGAAGGGTTGTATAGACTAACCACTTTGGGCATTAACTGTGCTACAAAGTATCCTCTAAATTAAAGAAAATGGATCACAGACACTATGCCATGTTGGTGCTTAGTGGCTTAGCTAGTGCAAGGCAAGAGGGGCAACTGCCTTGGGTGCAAAAGTGTTGGGGGGGGGTGAGATCAGCCAAATGCATTTTCAGTCAAACCTGAGCACTGTAGCTCTCTGTGTATGGTCTAAACTGTAGCAACTGCTTGCTACTTTATAGCAATCAGTTTGCTCAATTTAAAAAAAAAATCTATTTTTTTATAACTAAAACCTGAGCACTGTAGGCTGTAGCTCACCTTGCAGGCAGGGTATAAACTGTAGCAAATGCTTGCTATATTTGTAATAAGCAGTCTGCTACAACTTAAGAAAAAATGTTTTAGTATTAAAAAAAAGTGAGCTCTGTAGTGATCCATGCAGACAGGATATAAATTGTAGCATGCATTTTGCTATAGTTTAAAGAACAAGAAATTATTATTTTTTCAAATAAAAAAGTGGAAGTTCGGGGCAGGGCAGAGAAATGGGACCTGAATTGGTGTGTATCTGTCCACCTGGCTAGAGTGCCAGTAGATGGATTTTTTTTCTTCTCTTCACTTGAGGAGCTGATGGGGTGGGGCACTGGTTCATGGTACCAGCTATGCTTCTGTCAGTGTTAGCCACTTTACAGTGTAAACACTGGCTCCAAGTGATTTAGTCACACTTACTAATGTCACCAAAAATGTGCATGTGTATTTGCAGGTGATAACTGGGATGACAATCTCACCTATACCAGGGACCCATGCTTACAATGGGAGAGTTCTAAGTGCACCTAATGGCTAGTGTGTGCTCACCATAAAGCCAAGAGGCCCTGGGTCAATAAGCTACCGGACGGCTGATGTCCATTTGTCCACCTTGGGCTAGCTAGTATAAATTTGTTGACAGAAAGATGGACATAAAACCAATCAATCCGCCAAACATGAACTGAGGATTATTACACTCAATATAGGCTCACTAGCATGATGGATGACATGATAGTAAGGAGGAGACTGAACTGTGTATTCAGTGGGCAAGATGAACTCTGGGTCCCACTTGGTTGGGAACTCTACTACTCAGGAGGAGAGCAGAGTAGAAATGGTGTGGGAATTGTGGTGAGGGAGAGGCTTCAGAAGACAGTGATGGGTGTTATTAGAATTACTCACAGACTCATAGCAATCAGGCTCCAGTGTAAGGATAGGATAGTATTCATAATTTTAGCCTATGCCCCATACCAAGGTTGTGACAGCAAGGAAAACAGTGCAATAAGGCAGCAATTGCAAGACCAACTAAATAAAGCAGGACAACACGAGTTGATTCTGATAATGGGTGATGTGAATGCACATATCAGGACAGACAGAGCAAGATATGAGGACTGCCCATGTCCACATGGGTGGGACAATGGGAATAAAGGAGGAGAGGCCATTCTAGACTTCTGTCTATCAAATGACTTGATTGTGGCCATCATATAATTCAGCAAGATAGAGAGTCACAAGATCACCAACAAGAGTAGCCAATATGCATGTCAGGTAAACCTCCTAGTAAGAAAAGGGCACTGGGGTAGAGTCAGTGATTACAAAGTCACCCCCACTAAAACAGTCAGCCCACAGCATAAACCACTGGTCATCACAATCAACTGCAAGAAGTGGCCAGAGAAGACTGTAAGGTCAACAGAGACTGGGCTGAAAACCTGAAAGTTGACTGCTGAGAAAGCACCAACGTTCAAGGAAATACTCATGGCCTAGCACCTCAAGAACAAAAGAAAATAGGTGGAGATGAAAAAGAATGGCAGAGCCTCAAAACACCACATGTAAAAACAATAGAACAGATATGCAGCTGAGCCAGCTATGGAAATATTACACAAGAAAAGTTGGTGGTAGAATGCAGATGCCCAGGAACTCAAAAGAAAGGAGTGCAGGAAAAAGAGGGAGATGGAAAAGAAAGACCAGGCTAAGAAAGAAAACTGGTTGGCTAACAAACAGGCTGAGAGAGCAATTGCAATAACAAAGAGCAAGGCATCAGAGGTGCTCTACCAGCTTCTGGAAATTGACTCAGTAGATAGTAAAAAGAAACTATTTCAGGCTGAAAGGCAAAGAAAGAAAGATGAAGATATTCACCCTTCATAAGGAATGCCAGTAGCAACCTGCTCACCAGTGCTCAGGACATCAAAGGCAGTTGGAAGAAGTACTTCCAGCAACTTCTGAATGAAGAAAACCCCACAGAAGCAGTACTGCCCCAGACACAACCTATGATGAAAGAGGAAGAGGAGGTTACCATACAAGAAGTAAGAACAGCACTAAGGAAAACGAAGCCATGGAAAGTAGCAGGCTAAGATGAGGTCACAGCAGATATTATCAAGATGTTGAGCGAGTTAAGGATGAGATTGTTTTTAGGGTACTCATAGCTGTATGGAGAGAAAAGTGTATCCCAGATGACTGCAGAATAAGCATATTAGTGATAATGTACAAGAACAAAGGGGACACCACAACTGTGGTCACTACAAAGATATCAGACTCCAATCACATTGCATTAAAGTTCTGGAAAGGGTGAGTGATAAATGAATATATAGAGCAGTAGAAAGTAAGATGGAGATAAGCAGTTCAGATTCAGATCAGGATGCAGAACAAATGACCCAGTGTTTTAGTGAGATAAATAGTTGAGAAGAAGCTAGTGATGAGGAAAGATTCCAACCTGACATACTTAGACTTACAGAAAGCATATGACAAGGTCCCAAGAAAGCTGATTTAGGCAGTCCTGCAGTGGTTTGAGGTCCCAGAAACAGTGGTAGAATTAGTTTGGGATATGAACAGGGATCTAATTACAAAAGTGTGAACAGTGATCGGACACGCAAAGGGGTTTCCCAGTGGGTGTGGGTGTACATCAGTGTTCAGCTCTGAGCCCACTGCTGCTCATATTGGTTATGAACTACATTAGCAAACAGGTTGGAGAGGACAGATTAACAAAGCTGCTGTGTGCAGGTGATTTGTCATTACAGGCAGACTCTGAGCAAGAACTTTTGCAAAGGATAGGGGAATGGAATGCAAAACTGAAGGCACATGGGATGAAAATGATTAAAGATAAGACAGTTGTAACAGCAGCAAAAGGAAGAAATCCAGAAAAAAATATAAATTGAGATAGAAGGGGCAATAGTGGAACAAGTTAACAGCTTCAGGTACCCAGGAGGGGTGGTTGAGGAGAAGGGAAGTCTGAATGAAGAGGTTAAAGGTAGAATTACATGGGCTGCAGCCAACTGGTAAATAGTGCTGGTGGGAGTACATGACAGAAGAATGTCTAAGAAGCTGAAAGGTAAAGAGTACAAACAATGGTGAGACCAGTACCACTGTATGATCCAGAAACCTGGGCAGTGAAGGCAGAGCAGTGGAGGAAGCTAGAGGTGATGCAGATAAATGCCTGAGAAGAGTGGTAGGATGCACACTGTGGGACAGACAAAGAAATGAGAACATCAGAAAGTCCAAGTAGCTCCAATTGCAGACAAGGTCAAAGCGAACAGAATAGGGTGTTTCAGGAACATGTGCAGGAAAGCAGAAGACAATCTAGTGGAGGCAGTTTGGGAGAGACAGGAAGAAGACAAAAGGAAATGAGAGCATCCAGCAAAGAGATGGATGGATTGTGTGAGAGAAGACCTGTCACAGTCAGGCATGACTGTCAAAGAAGGTAGGAGAGTAGCATTGAATCGAGAAAGATGGTGACAACTGATGTAACACCTCGACCCCATGCAGAAGTTGGGAAAATGGGAGTCAACAATAATGAATTGAAGCAAAATAATGTCAAATGGTCCACAATGGCTTCAGAAGCAGGCTCATAAATGATATGTTGATACAACATTGAGTAAATTCGGAGATAATAGACCCAAAGGGATGCCAGTGAAAGCACAGACATCCCCAGTACCTACATGGATGATGGCTTCTCAAACATGCTACCATCATGGTGGATCTGAGGATGATCTTTATATCCAAGAATGAATTGGGCTGATGTACATTGATGAAGGCACAATGGCTGGCAAATGAAGGGTGTCAGGTAGAGAAGAAGATAAAGGGGAAAAAAGAAAAAAATATTTTTCTTCTCTCATAGGGTAAGATGGAAAGGACAAATATACAGTTTATACTGCTAACACACGCATACATTTGTGAGTGAAGTGCCACTGTCTTCCTGTAGAAGTTAAATAAAATTTTACATGCATAAATCTTCTCAAGTGTTAAATATTTAGAGTAATGTTATATTCTGCAAATTTACCGCAATGTGTATCAAGCACTTGTAAATGTTTTTAACATGGATACCAAATGCATCACCTGCAATGACTCCACAGGTGAAAGCTGGAAAAAGTATACCTTTAACTGGAAGGTAATATGAGGAAGAAGAAGAAAATAGAAAACAAAGTCTGCATCCTGGATGGTTTGCCTATAAGTATTCTGCAAAAGGTGGTCGAGGCTACACAATGAGCTAAATGACAATCCAGTTTAATACATCACTAGTGATAGGGAGAGTCCCAAATGCTGAAAATAGTGTACATGATATTGTAACACACAGGAGTCATGAATGGAGCAGCAACAGCAAGCAAACTATATTCAAAGTCTGAAAAAAACAAAAGAACATTCAATAAGGATGTAATGTTCCCGAAAATCAGTGGTGTGTGAACACCTAGACAGGATGGATTCACCAGGGGGAAAAGACCCCACCAGTCCAAGCAGAGTAATATTTCTGACTGCCAGAGCATAAACATACAGAGAGACATACTAATCTAGGCTATCTGGACTTCATCAAGGTCTTCGACTTACCTTGACTCAAAAGTAGAAGGCGGGGTAAAATATATGGACTGGGTAGACAACAGAAAGTGATGGTTAAGAGAACAATATTGAATTCTGTGGAAGTTATAAAATAAATGGTATAGGGTCTAGTATGGCGTGACACCCTGCTCAGAATACTGACATTAATCACTAGCAGTCTGAGCACTGACTGTCAGCTCTGTGACGTAGAAGATATGAGGCTTGCCTATGACACATGCTAATTGGATCTGATGAGAATCTGCAGCATTGGACAAGGGGAGGGAAATGAAGGAAGGTATTTGTGCCTTTCCATAATGGGAGGGGGGATGAGGGGGATGTGTCAGGGAGGAATGTAGCTGCTGTGTTGGAGTACACTGGACAGCACAATGGAGTGCACTTCATAAGATCATAGGGATATACTAAGCTAATGGCCCTGGAGCCTTTACAAGCCTAGCCCATAGGATTACCCTGGCATATTGCCACCTGACCTTAGTTCCCAGTGCCTCTGTCGAGTAGAGCCACTGGAGTGATCCCAGAGTGAAATTTTTTATTTCCCATTCACTCATCAAGATTCTCTTGAAAAGAGCCAGTGAAGTGCTCTGTTTGACATATATGGGAAGTCTGTTCCATAGCATGGGCAGTCTCTGGGTTATGAACCTGTCCCTCCAGCACATTCTGTTGATTTTGGTAATGAGGATGATGTCTCTGGAATATGTGGTGTGGAGGGATTGGGATTTCTTTAAATGTAGCATTTCTAACAGAGCTGGGTCAGACATAGCTTTGTAAGTCAAGCAGAGATCACCTCTAAGTAGGCGATATGAGACTGAGAATAGTTGGAGTTTTTTGAGTCTGTCCATATAGGACATATGTTTAAGGCCTAGAATCCTCTTGTGAAGTACCTTTGTAGCCTCTCCAGTTGTTGCAGGTGTCTAGTGAGGTACATGCCAAATGGGGCATTGTACTTGATGACTGGCCTAATGAGGGAAGAGAAGAGGGAGACAATGGCCTCTTTCTTCCTGGATGCAAAACCTTTAGTAATGTGATGTGCCACACAGAAGGACTTTCTGACCACAGTGGCAATGTGGGGTCAAAAGAGAGGTTGCTGTCAACCTGTGTTCCCGAGATCTCTCATAGCTTCTCCTCTGTTCACTGGACTACCATCGATGTGGTAATTCATGGGAACTGGGTTTTTCCCAAAGGGGATGACAACACATTTTTTGGCATTGAGCTTAAGGCCATGGTTCTGACACCAGTCACTGGCCTCAGTGAGGCCTTCCTGTTGGATGTCAACATCACTTGGGGAGTTAATAATGGCTTCCAACTTGCAATCGTCTGCGAACTTTGCCAGCCAGAGTCCCTTCATGTTGGCCTGGACTTCTGAGAAGTAGATACCAAACAGGAAAGGACCCAGGACCGATCCCTGTTGGACTACACTCATGACTGGTCAGCAGTCTGACTTCAGTCAGCTACTTTCACACTGTGGGTTCTATCTGTGAGCCAGTTTGCAACCCACCTAGTGATATAGGGGTTGATGCCTAGCTTAGTGAGTTTTTCTATGATTCCTGAGTGGGGAATGTTATCAAAGGCCTCGGCCAGATCAAGGTAGGCTGTATGAACCACCTTGCCTTCATCCACAGGTCTGGTAACTGACTCAAAGAAGTCAACCAAGTTGAGCAGGCATGATCTACCCTTCACAAAACCAAACTGTGTGGGATCCAGAGTTTGGCGATTCCCTATATCCTTGTTTATTAGGTCCATGATGATGCGTTCCATAGCTTTGCATATCAGACTTGTCAGGCTAGTGGGGCAATAGTTCACAGGGTCTGTAGTTGCTCCTCCTTTGTGGAAAGCGATGACTGCATTAGTGAGCTATTCAGTAGGGCCAAAGCCTGAGGTGAGGCTGTGATTGAACAGGGCACACAGGTAAGGTGCCAGTTCACTCTGTAGTTCATGTAAAACACAGCCAGGGATATTGTCAGGTCCCATAGAAGCTATATTCTTGGCCTTGGATAGTGTTGTTTTAACCTGCACAGCAGTAATACTGGGTGCCTGGCAATCTACTGGTATTGTGACTGGTCCTTTGGGGGGGGGGTAAAGTTGGCACTGAATCTGTCAGCCAGTATATTGGCAATATCTGTTGGCTCGATATAGGAGGTACCATTATGCAGTAGCTCAGAGCAAATCTGGGTATTACCATGGAGATTCCTTACATAACTATAGAAGGCCTTGTGGTTGTCTTTACTATCTGCTGCAATTCTGTTTTCATAGCTAGCTTTAGAGGATTTGATGAGGGATCTCAACATTTTGTTGAGGCTGATAAGGGAGTTTTTCCAGTCTTGAAACTTCTCTTTATTCCGCATCAATTTCCTCCTTCTGTTGTAGAGTTTTTTTATGGAAGGGGCCACCAGATTGGCTTCCTTTTTTGTAGGAGAGCATCTTGCTTCTATTGGGTATGGTGAGATCCATGCATTTGTGTACGTGTTCGTACAGTGCATTGGTGTAGGATTGGCAGCCATGCAACTATTCTCCATTTGCACAGGTGCCGTGAAGTTAGCCACCTCTATTTTTAGGAGTCCAAAGTTAGCTTTGGAGATGTTTTTCATGGTGGTTACCTTTGTGGGGGGGGGGGGGGTGGATTTCCAAGATGATTAGTTTGTGGTCGGATGTAACAAAGTTGACTATTGGTGTAGAGCAACAGTCACCCATGTTAGTAATGACCAGGTCAAGGATGATGCTGCCTCTAGTGGGGTAAGAATGAGCTGGTCCAGGGCATTGGAATTAATGAATTTCAGGAAACATTGGGCAAGTGTATTGGTACACGAGTAGTTTTCCCAGTTAATGGAGGGGTAGTTGAAGTCACCCAGTATGACAGTGTTAGGTTGGACCCTAATATTCTCCAGGGTGCTTAGGAACGTAGAGTGCAAGTCTTGGGACATGGTTGGGGACCTATAACAGGCTGCGACCTGAATTGCTTTCTTACCCAATGTTAGCTGCCCAAGACGTATCTCTGATGCCTTATGTTGGGCTATCAGTCTGGTAGTGTGTGCATCCTTTATGAATATGGAAGCACCACCACCTTTGGAGCTTCAGTCCAAGTTCTGGGGCATAAAGGTGTGGAATGAGTTATAGCCTGGTAGAGCAGGGGTACTTTCTGCTGCCTTGAACCAGGTCTCTGTTACAGCACAAATGTTGATGTTCTCCATTTTAAGGATTGCTTCGAGCGAGTGCATTTTGCGATTTAGACTTCTAGCATTGAGCAGCATGACCCTCAGATTGCATTTGTTTGTAGCTGTTACGGTGGTAATTTGGTTTTTGGAACACCACCTAAAAAGGGCACTATAGGGGTGGCAAGAGCCGTAGCCAGTATCCAGAAGCCCAGGGATGACAGATGCAGCCCATCTCTGGCAAAACATCAAGGTCCATCAATCATGTCATCCCAGGCAGAGAGATACTGGATCCCATTAGAATGAAACCAGAAACTTAGACAATTGTTGAAATCAATCATTTTCTGCTTGTACTGTGGTATCATTCTGGGTGATGGTAGGATGCTGCTCAGGCTAGGGTCATACCAGCCTGGGATACATAATCTTTTCATGTAGTCCGGGGAGGTACTTCTCAGGTAATTCACACCCACATGTACAATGACAGAGTCATATTTGTAGCTATTGTTGAGGGACCTGAGTGCTTGTGTTATGTGGTGAATCCTGGGACCTGACAGGCAGCTGACTGTTACTTTCTCCTTATTCAGCCTAGTGAGTGGGACATCACTGTGCCTCACTATCGAGTCACTAAGACTAGTGTGCTGGGCATGCTGTTTTGCCTTAGGGGCTTTGGTTGATTGGCACATTGTTTAGGAGAGTTGTGTGTCTCGTGATTAGTGTTTTGTTGTGGTGGTCGAGTGCATTTCTGCCTTTCATCCAGAAAGTGGAGTTGACATGCTATCATGGAGGTGTTGCATTTCATCATTGTGCCCTATTACATGCGGCTTGAGGGTGGGGCCCACAGAAAGGCATGTCACCACAGAAATGGGGATCTTAACCTCTCAGGTCTGCTGCCCAAGAGCAAACCTGGAACCTTCTCATGGGTGTCAGGTTTTATTGGTTCTTCTGTGCTATGATACTCCCTGTCCAGCTAACTTGTCCCTTGTCCTAGTGGCCAAGATGGAATGAATGGACCAACTTAGTGACAAGAGAAGGTGTGCCAATGGTTAGCAGACAGAAGAAAAAAAAGTCTGAGCATTGACTAAATTAACTTAAAAAATGTTCATGCGACTTAGCCTGACACCACTGGCCAGCAAAATGTCATCTTCAGTTTTATTCCAAAGCATTCATATTCATGAATGTTGGAAAAAGGAATTCAAAACAGAATTACCTTTAATGGTAGAACTGTGAAGAATGAAAGCAAAGATCTCATAGTGCTAATCTTTGAAAGAATGAATTACACTGGTCATGATGGGGAGGGCAGCTGTACAATGTGAGATGCAGACTCATGAATTTAGCAAAAGCATCAGTAAAATAGACTATCTCCAGTGATGAGGCAGCAAATTCAGAGGTTCATCTCTTCTGATTAAGAAAGAGGTATGACACTATCCTATTACTAATATCATACACTTATGAGCACAGGTTTTAAAAAGCTAACGTACTTTCCATCTCCTACGAAAGATGGAAGGGTTTCCCTCTAAAAGGATCAATGGAACTCCTGTCACAAGTTTGGGAATAAGGATTCTTAAGCAGAAGCCACTCTATTTCCAACTGACCACACTGTTCAGAATGTGGGGATGCAGGGGAAATATTTAAACCATTTCAAAGGCTACCAAATAAAAGATAAAATAACAGAAGAAAGAACACTAGCAAATGTATATGTGTTCAACACTTGAGAAGGAGCAGAAAATCCTCAGCTATCTGGAATTTAGCAAGGTCAGTCTGTTATGATGCTGCCCTAAACAAAACTCAGCAGTACAACCCACCCGTGCTTTTTCACAAAGAAGTTGGATGGTGTAGCATTAAGCACAACCATGTTTTGTCCTATCAGTATGACCAGCAGTCAATATAAAGTAATGGAAGGAGGCTTACCAGGTAGGATTCATAAAGCAGGGTATATAAAATGACACAGGGAACTCATTTCTGTCAAATATAGTATAGTTTTGTTAAGGGGAGGTCTTGCTTTCTGAACATTACACTGTTCTTTAAAAATGCAATGACAATTCACTGACACTGTGCATACTGCTTAGCTTTGCATTGTTGAAGCACTGAACACTATCCTACATCAATAATTTAAAAAAAAATCAAAAACTTCAAATGCTAGTTTGTATGTAATATAATAGGCTAAAACAATAGTTAAACAGGACTCAAGTAGTCAAGGTGGGGGGGGGTACTTACCTTTCTAGCCTGAAAGGGGGCACCAGTGTGTTCAACAGGGCTCTGTACTGATGTTACTCCTCTTTGGATTATTCTTCTCAGATATAAAAGTGGGAAATGTTGTGAATAACCAAATTCACTGATTGCAAACTAGGTAACATAATTAGGTCATAAAAGATGTTGAGGTTTTATAAAATGATCCACACAGAAAAACACTTGGTGCAGGAGTAATGCTCTCACCTTTAATGTCAGGAAATGTAACATCATAAAACTTGGCAAAACAGACAAATTATGAGTATAGGCTACATAAAGAAATCATAAAAAAGTCCCTGGCAAAAAGGGCATAAACTACAACTACAAAATAAATAATCAGATCACAAAAAGTCACTACTGTTAAAAATCTGAAGGCAATGGTAAACAATTTAAAAAGCAACAAGTGACCCAAACTGATGGTAAAAAAATAACCAATAAGATAAAAAACATTGTATAGCACTGTCAAAACGAGACCAGAAATAAGCGTAAAATTATTTTATTCACCAATCAGAAGTAGTTAGCCAGAAATCAAATATACACATATACACACACAGACACACACAAAAAAAAAAAAATATATATATATATATATTATATAAAATAAAATAAATATATATCTATTACCCGCGAAAGCGCTCACGAATAAATTTGTTTTTAAGCACTGAAATGTTTTCTTTCTCGCATATGTGAGATAATACTACTTGGATTTTTGAAGTATCTGTCTCATTGAACCGTAAGGTTATTCCACGGAGGAACAGTTAGTAGAACGTACTACGTGATTTTGGGAAGATTGTAAGTGCCTACTACCTGCAACATTGCATTTTGGCTTTTGTTGGAGCCATGTTTCAGTGTGTATTTGCCGTTGTTATATTTTGAGGCACTGCGACTTGGATACCTTTGATATTTTGCCTTTTACTGAAGCATTTGTCATTCCAGCGATTGATATAAGCTTCAACGCCCATTTGGACATTACTCTCGGCCACTAAGGGCTTGTTGGTTTCATATATACATTTCCGTGGGTCTCCGGAGGTTTCAAAACATATATATAGATAGATAAATATATATTGGACATTGATACTCAAACCTGTAAAACTATAATATCTTTGTACAGGTTCATAGGTTAGTACTAAGCTAACTGCCCTTGTGAGCCATTTTAAGCCTAACTAATTATCCCTTATGAGACTCAAGCCCTGCACCTTGTGTTTGTAAGGAAAACACCTTAACCATTAGGCTACCCTTCCAACTATATATATAGTTTATTTCATCTCTTGCTCTGACAGTTACAAATCAAGGAAAGTTGAAATGGTTGAAAAGAAAAATGGATCCCAAGCAGCAATGATCAACTAGCTGTGAAATAATATTATTAGGGTGCATAAAGTACAATTCAAACCAATACAAGACAGAATACCTAGCAATGGCCATAGATGAGTAGTTATATCTGACTGAATGCCACTTTTTTTGTCAAATCCTTGTTTAAAAGCCTTAACAAACAATGGATAAGAATTTTACAGATATACACATACATGTATACACACACACACACACACACACACACATATATATATATATATATATATATATATATATATATAGTAAAACTAAAAGTATCAAAATGGATCTCCCCAGTATAATTATTTTAGACATTATTTCTAAGCAAACTAAGCCAAGGAATTCACTTGGGATCTGTGAGAATTATTTCTGAGCAAGTTATGCCAGAAAAACATGTGTGTGTTCTGGACAACATTATTCTACATTTGCATGTTGCAAGTTTAGATTAGATATCATAGTTTTGCTTTATTATAGATAAAAATATATATTATGGAACATTGTTTGCCTATTAAGCTAAATATATAGACAGTTTGCCACTTTATTTTGTACTTGCTTTTATTATAAGTTCTGTAATGAAAGCAGAATTGGTTGTATGAAGAAAAATGGGTCTGTGTTAAAACAATGAATGGAATAAATTTCTAACGCTCTGATGAGCGAAAACGCATATGATCGATATCGCTATTGTGAGATCGCGGTACAGTGAAGATCAGAAAATTTGCCCTTTCCTCACTGTGGTGCTATCTCAGAGTTGGAATACATTTTTAGTGGGGGGTGTGGGGGCACAGCCCCCCCACAATAGCGATATCGATCATATGAGTTTTCGCTCATCGGAGCGTTCGAAATTTATTCCATTCATTGTTTTAACATAGACCCAGAAAAACAATACTGTAGATCAGATCATGGAAAATCAGCTCAAAATAATAAGAATATTCTGTAATGTAACTGTCTGAGTTGGAGATGATGATTGCATTATTTTTCTCTCAGTTTAAAGTATGTGAATTATACTGGATTTGTGTGTTTAAGTTAATCACAGAAGTCTGCGATGCTCAGATTTGCTTTAGAATCTAAGTAACTGTCAATACTATTCTGGACTAATCAAGCTTATTGCTACAAGATGATTTGTGTCTCAGTGAATTTATTAGGAGATATGCAGTTACTGAGAATTTTACACTGTTGCAGCCAAACCGCTTTTTCAAAAAATAAATAAAGAATGTTATCTCATCCGCCTAAAAATTTTAGGATGCAGCTGACAGCTAAGGAGGAGAAAGCAGCAGTAAGATGGAAGGTAAGGCTTCAAGATGTTTTCTAAAATTAGCATTCTGAATCAACCTTTGGAAATTCCAATAGGGAGATGGTTAGAAGATAAGAAGACTAAGACAGCTGGACCTTTATTCATGAAAGTTTACATAACGGGTAGTAGACAACACTGAAGTCTTAAGTGCCATCTTTGGTTTGATTTATCTTCCAGATTCAGAGAGCTGTCCGCACATTTTATTTTTTTTTTAACTGCAAGCCAGCCATGAACCTTGAGATAGGTAATAAATTAATGCTTTTCAGGCTTAGAAAGCATCAATGGCAGCTGCACAGCAGACACTGAAAGGATCTTTACTTTCTACATGGCAGGAATATACAGAAAAGAAATGCACAAAGTAATTTTTAGCCATTGTATGGACAGTCATTGATAAGGTAAACTAGACTATGGTTCAAAGGGATCCCTATTGAAATGTCAGCACTCAAAATACTGAGTGTTGAGAAGCAAAAAATGAAAAAAATACATAAAACACAGGAGAAGCATGAATCCTGAAAATTACTCTTCTCCTTAAACTTCTTTTGCATAGAGAGGAAACCTTCCCACACCACCCCCAAACTTATATATATATACCAACTCCGAGATCACCATACTTCGAAGAAAAGGGAATATTCCAAGAAATGGTATCTCAGAATGACTATATGCAAGTCCAATCTTTTAGCCATTCTGTCTCTGCATATCATTACTTGCTCTAGTAGGTCCAAAAATTTCAAATGGTTACCCCTCAAATTTTAACTTTATGCAGTGCAAAGCTGAACTGGTATACAGTGTTTTACTATGAACTAGTTAAAAGTCTAAGAGTAGCAGTACTTCCAAAAGATGTCATAAATTAAACAAAGTGCTGAGACTAATTTTCAGGAGAACCACGAGCAAACCACTAGGGTAGGCACAGTGTAATCCAAGACAGTAGTTCCAAATGTAATATAAAACAGTCCAAACAGTAGCCTTAGCATAAAACATGTTTTATTTGCTTTCATCTGATAACAGACTTCTTCAGAAACAATTAAGTAAAATATTAACATTCATCTCTATCTCTTAGAAAGCATTTAACTAATTGTGTCATTAAGACCAGGAAAAGTGTCTGCTCCCAATTTCAATTGCCATAAATAGAAACTTTATGGCAATTGAAATTGGGGGCAGACACTTTTCCTGATCTCAATGACACAATTAACATTAAATGCTTTCTAAGAGATAGAAGGCTAAAAATACAAGCTTAAATTAAATAGGGTATTTAGTAATACAATGATTCCTTTTACTGCATATGTTACTATTATTTTTTACTAGTAACTTTTGATAGTAATTTTTTATTAATTTTTGCACTGTATTTTATGATTGGCTAGAATTAATTTGTTAATTGGATTTAAATTATTTAATTAGTTTGGTATATGAGTGTTAATATTTTGCTTAATTGTTTCTGAAGACGTCTGTTATCAGGACTGTTTTTATATTATATTTGGAACTACTGTCTTGGATTGCACTGTGCCTGTCATAGTGGTTGGTTTGTGGATTGCACTGTGCCTGCCGTAGTGGTTTATTCATGGTTGGTGTTTACCACTGTTTTTGCTTTGGACGAATTCTAAAGAGACGTTGTGTCATGTGAACTGCATTTTCCCAGATAAATTAAAGACCAAACTGTGAGCAAGATTCTGTTAATTGCCATAACAAGATAAAGTCCATTTTCAAAAAAGAAATATGTGCTGTGCAGTAAAGCCCAATTCATTTTTCCCCCTGAGGACTGTTCCAGGTAATACACATAGAGTATTCCACTTACTTCCAGTTTGCACGTTATAAATTCAGATGTCCCTGAAAGAGAAAGTAGTGGTTGCTTGAGCAAATAGAGTGATACACAGAAATTCATACAATCCATTTTATACAGGGAATGATTTTTAATTTAAAAATGTCCTGTTTTAATATTTCTTTTTGAAAAATGCAAATGTGATTAACAAAAAAATCTGCACAGGTTCTATGCAGTCTGCAGTAACTTTTAAATAATCTTATTTAAACGTAATGAATTTCAGATATATTATTAGGTATACTGAATGAGATGCAAATTCTAACGTGACAGTTTGATACTTTGCAAGCAAGTTTTCAAGAGTGCAAACAAATTGCTAAAAATATTTTACTGGCAGCTAATGTAATGTTCTAGGATGCTAGGTTTAATTTCTTCCATTTTTTCATGCTTTCAGACTTTTAAGTTATTGTATGCTATTTTTCCTTGATGAAAAATAAGAGGAAATAATCAACAGTGATCACTGTATTGTCACAATATACAAGGCAATGCTTAAAGTATAAAGGTATTTGCAGATTTCTGCGTGGGTAATTGAAAATAGACATACTGACATTTTCACAGAAATGAAGTTTGCACTGTGGGAAACACTTAAGACATTAGGGCAGTATTTACATGGGTACGACATGAATGCCCGCCCACACACTGGCATGTTCAAAGGACTTGCACATATTTATGTTCCTTTGCAGGATTTGAACACAAGTGCACAGTTGTATGTGCATAGGATTGTTGGGGTTGTTTTCAGAATGTAACCAGAATTCAGGTATATTCAGGGTATGGTTAGTCTGAAACATTATGCATTTGCATTATGTAAAACATATAGTGTTTATTAATATTAAACACTGAATCAAAATTATTTTGTTTACCCTGGAAGATGCAATGAAATGAAATATCAGTTGTTTGTGTTATGTGCAGGGCCTGGGATATTAACAAGGTCACTCTTTTGGAATATGTTTGTTGCAAATCCAATGAGAGTAAAACAGAGTATTCAGATGTGTGTGTGAAATTTAACCTTTGAAGACTACTTTTTCTAACTCAAAAGTAAAATAATTAGGATAAGGGTTATATGCTATCCACCAAGATTTTAATGAGACATATTAGATGACGTATAAATAGGAAATTTAACATAAGCTGCATAAACGTTATTCTGTAAATTGAGATACACCAGAGCATTAGACTATGCTGAGTGGGCATAGAAATATACCATATTTTTTTAAACAATAACCACAAACAATGCTTTCATACTTATTTCACAGTTTGTAAAAAAAAATGAGTTTTGCAAAAAGATTTTAAACAATGGGAAGACAAAAAAATCTTCATTTATACGGAGGGTGATTACCAGCAAAAATTGGTATTTGCTTTTAACCAGTGGCAACTAGTGTATATTAACTATAGCCAAATTAGTTCACACAGGTACTTGTATGCAGATTTTCACTAAAAAGTTTCTTTTCGGAAATTAGAGTAGACTGAATATGATTAAATTCTAAAGGCAAATTATATATTCAATTTTTTTTTTCTGCATAACTTTAGTAATGTGTCATCAGTAATTCTCAAATAATTATTTTGAGGAATATATGAATAAAACCAAATGAATCAACTATTTAATTAATGGTAAAGCAGGCAAAGTTAATCTAGTTATAAAAAGTTAGAGAAAACAATGGAAATACATTGAAAAACATGACAAAAGTAATAGGACAACCTGTAGAACTAAATGTGATGCATCAAACAGGGTTAAATGGCATGAATGACATTGTCTGTGCATTGGGGATGATTATTTAGGAAGTGTGATTCACTATTGGCGGCTATAGTTTTATTTTATATTTATGCTGATGTAAGGGCTGATTCAATCATTAAAACAAATGGAATGATTTTCTTATTTTACAGATAAGAGTGTCAGCAGTTAATCTGGCATTTGGCACAAAGGGTTAAGATTATGAGTTGTAATTTCTTTTTTCAGGGTTTGATTCTATTAGCTCTCATTTGCTTACTGTGTAACAGTGAGTGAATCACTTAACTAGGCATTACTTTCAGGTTACCCCTGAAAAGGAACTGTGTCCAGTGGGCCTACCTGGTTCATAAATGGGTATTATTAAAGCACAACATTTTTGTTAGAATTCTATTAATAGGAAATGCAGTTATTTTAATGCTCAGTATATGCTGTGCATCCTTTTACCAGACAGTTTTTCAATATGTACATTATGTATGCATAATGTTTACAATATACACAGTATGCGTATATGATTTTTACTATATACACAGCATTTATATATGATCATAAAAACTTTGCAGTACAGCATCACAACTGATACTATTCAGCACCAGTTTAAAAAAGAAGAGTGGTGTCCATTTTAACATCTTGGTCAAAATGAGTCATATTACTACCAGAGAAAATAATTTTTGAAGGTTGCTTAATGAAATGCAGAATATAAAAAAATATGACTGCAAGAATGTGAGTTATTTAATGAAAAATTATTATGGAATATGGAAAATAAAAATACTAACAGGGCATTTCACTTAGAGAAACAACAGTTACAAGATACATGATTTAATGCATATTAAGAAAAACAGAGGAAGATAAGTTGTAGGTTGGTTTGTGTACGTGCAATGAAAGCAGCAGAGAAAGCAAAAATGAAAACTGCTATTATATAAAGCTGAATTTAGAGACATCAAATCCTGACCTCATTAATATGATGTTAAATAAATAGTTTTGAATTAGATTAAATAGATTATATATTTAGCATAGGTAAATGAGAGATGTACTTTATTCTCAGTTATACAGGGGAAAATGTATGAAATATTAAATGTTGCATGATCATTCTGGTAGTAAAATAAAATTTTGGGTACATCTTATTAGGTGGCAAATCTGTCATTTTTCACATGTCAAAAGAAGCTAATGGCTGACCGTGGGTATGAAAAGCCAAGCTGTTTCAGGTTGGGGAATTTTTTTTAAGTGCTCTTGGATATTGCATTTATAATTCTAATTTTGCTATGCTTTATATGTAAAACCTCATTGATGAGGATGGTACAAATCGGTACTAATAGCCCGAGAGTATATGTATGTGTGTATATAAATGTATAGAGTATAGAGTGAGTGCTACCAATCAAGCATACCAGCCAGTAGGTTTATTTCTCAGGCGATACTCAGTGCTGATCTAAAAACAGAGATGATCAGAGAATGCACTTGGGTTCTGTAAGAATTACTTCTGAGCAAGTTGGGCCACAAAAAAAATCTATTTTGTAAAGCATTAAGCTACAGTTGAATGTTTAGATAAGATATCATAGCAGTGTTTTGTTATAGACAAAATCAATATTATGGAACATTGCTTGCCTCAGAAAAGCAGTTAGAAAATTAGTTTACCATTGTAATTTGTCTTTGCTCTTATATGTTCTATAATGAATGTAGTATCGTTTATGCAAAGAGAAAAATTACTTAATATGAGATCATGCAAAATCAGCTCAGACTTATTAGAACAGTTGAGTAGCTAGGGTGGGGCAAGAAGGTCAATTGCCCTGGGTGCAGAGTTTTGAGGGGTGCAATCAGCTGATCCTGATCTATCTTTTTAATGCAATACTAGCTTTTAAATCAAACCGGAGTGCTGTAGCACTCCATGTGTGGTTTAAACTGTAGCAACTGCTGGCTACATTTTAGCAAGCAGTTTGCAAAAGTTTAAAAGTACAAAAAAAAAAAAAAAATTTTTTTAACTAAAACCTGAGCATTGTACTGCTCCATGCAGGCATGGTATAAACTGTACCAACTGTTTGTTACATTTGTAGCAAACAGTTTTCTACAGTTTAAAAAGAAGATTTTTTTTTTTTTAAATAAAATATGTTGAAGGGGGGTGGGGAACAAGGCATGGAAACTGAATGGCTGCTTTATTTTTTTGCTCTTCAATGGAAGAGCTGAGAGCTGGGAGGCATAACTCTTAACTGTAATAAGCCAGTCACTTACAATGTAATGATCAGCTTATTATAGTGAAGTGCAAATGAAGAGCTGAGGGGGTGGTGTACTGGTTCATATCACTGGCCCAGAGCACTGGTTGAACTAGCTACACTTCTTTATGAGAACATTGAAGAATGTAAATGTCTGAGGTGGCAGTAGATGATGATTATATTTTTCTGTTAGTTTAGAATATATGAATATTTCAGAAAGGTATCACCTAAGGTGAGAACACTTTCATTCATTTATTTAAGTTAGTCTTCATAGTCTGCCATGTTTCAATTTGCTTTAGAATCTCATTAGCTGTCAATACTATTTTGAACCAATAAGGTGTCTTGTTATGACATGATTTTTGTCTCAGTGAACTTCTTGTGAGGTCACTGTCAAACATTTTACACTATGATGAATTTTTTTTAGAAATAAAGATCCACACCCTTGCCAACATGTGCACAAATAGCTGACTACTGACTCAACTAGCTTTCTCCTCCAGGTGGTATTCATATTCCTCCTTACCAGTCTCACCATCGTCAACATGTATAACAACTCATACTAATAGTAACTGATGTGATTCATCATCCTCACCATCTCTCATACTACTAGTGACTATGTTATGAATAGGTAGAGGTTTGCCATAGGAATATCCACAGGGATAATCACACAGACCAGTATTCTCAGTTCCTGTTACTTCTTTTTCTTTCTAAAGTGGACAATTTTTATTCTTTTGTTATGCCTCAGTTGTAATCCTTAAACTCATTATCCTCCCCCTAAACACCTCTCTTTCGTATCTGTCAAAGTGACAAATTTGAGCCATGTGCTGCTGTGTTTGATAGCTCACAACAGCAGACAAAGTCCATGTGCTGAGGATATTGTTCTGTGTGATTATCCCTGTTTGTCTTATGCAGTCGTAGAAATGCATTAAATGGTAATTAAACTTGACTGACTAAAAGAAAGCAGGGTATAGCTGAAAACACATGTAAAGTCAGTGCATTGACAAGAGCTTAGGGGCTATGATGCAATATTTTAAAGCCAACAATGCATTGTGGGATACCTAGAGGTCAACTAAATAAATCAAGATGCTGGACCCATTGTGGGCAGACTCTGGAATTACATTTAAAAATATAAAAAGTATATAGAGTCTAAAAATAGTGTTAAAATGAAGGAAACATCAAGACTTGATAAAATAAACATGCTTTTTCAGTCTGTGGGCGTGGTTCTTCTTTAACTAGAAAATGGATTCTATCATACTATATGATTCAGGTTATTCACCCAAATGGGAATCCAACATCCTATAGGATGTAACAGAAAGCATAAAATAATAAGACAAACATATTAATACTGGTCAGTGGACACTAATCAACAGGATAGAAATCAACATCATTCTGTGGTAAAAAGCTGTCTATCAAAGCCATTTCAGATTTATGACTGGATTATAAAAGACATTATGAGTTCCTGTATGTGTGGTCCATTTAAATTGTCATGAAGCATTTGATTCTTTATCACAGATGCAACCATTCAACTGCAAGGTTTACTGTGGGGCTATAATTAAGGGATTGGATAATGATTAGTGGTTTGATACAGGTATAAGTAATAGTCTGCAGTAAGATTTGAAAAGATTGACTAAACAGGCAGAAAGACAGTAAAAGGTTAAATAAAAAGAAATGCAGAATTTTGTTTTGCATTTAGGTCATAATAACCCTGGTACTCAATACAAGCTGGGTGGGAGTAGTTTAAAGGGCAAGAAAACCAGAAAAAACTGGGGTGTTTTATAAAAACTAACTTGTAAAATCAGCAGTGATGTGAAAGGAATTCAGTTAGAATATTTTCAGAAGTTTTCACTCAAGAGCCAGATTAATGTAATCCAATTACACAGCAGTGGACATCACAAGTACTGTGTGTGTGGCTGGAGACTATTTAAGGAAAAAATATTGGACATTTGGAGATGGATCAGGAAAAGATACACCAGAAATGTTTATGGTATTGAGGGGAAAATAGAAGCAGAATCTTGTAACTCCTCTATTTTTTTTAGTTCAGAATGGGTATGATTATGGTGACATAATATAATGTTTGGGTTCTGTGAAGCAATTATATCAACAAGGACATAGAACAAGACACAATAAGCAGAATATGAGCGCTTAAGTTTCACTATATCTGCAAAAATGTTTCTTCACTGACAGGTTTGTTGATCCAAATTAAAAATAGATGGCTGAGGGAAAAATAAGGATTTTGAGAAAGCATGAAATGGAAGAAAACTGGGAATAAGGGATGATGTGAAAATTAGGCTAGACTGCCTGCTTCTGCTTTCAAACAAATGAAATGGATAAGCTCTTCATACACATGCAGAATGAGACAACAGTACAAATGGTAATATGTTCATTTTAATTAACCCTGGGGAATAATGTGGCATGAGGTACAGCCAAGCATGGTTAATTTGAAAACTATTCTAGCCCCTGAGAATGCTTTGATATAATTTTAACACCGTATCTGACCTTCATCCTACATCTGTTATATATTATTGTTGTTATAAATGATATTGCAGTATAAGTACTCCTGCCAACAACCACCAGCATGAGTGATGTACATTAAAAGTAGAGCATCTTTCTGTGATGTATATTTAATCCTACTGAATACATTGTGACATCTAGTTAGTTCTTTGTTCTATTTTACTTGCTTTAAAACTATGCAAAAATGCAGAGTCTCATGTTATTAGCCATATTAACAGCTAATCCAGTAACGCTGTCCAGTTTTTAACATACATGTATAGTGTTGCTTTATATATTTATTGTTCCCCCATACCAGATTTCAGTTCAGTATGATCAAGACTAAGACAATATAACCTAAAGATACGCATTCATGGGGGGGGTGCATTTTATATCGGAATGCCCATATAAAGTTTCAGCAGTGAATGATTTGATATACTTCATAGTTTTCACTCACCACTATCTAAATAGCTGCATCACAATGGTGCATTATATAGTAGACATTGTGTAGTATTTCATCCTGGGTTTTTTCTGCTTTTCTTTAGGGAGTGCAGCTATGCGTGTGTTTACCAAAGCTTCTAAGTGTATAATGACTTACCATCGAATGGATGAAATGAGCTAGCCACCCAGTGGTGTGAACCTTGGCTCTAGATGATTGTCACTGTTGAAGTGACACCCTGACCCCATGTGCAGAAATGGGAAGAAGGGGTTGTGGATGGATGGATGATTGGTATGAGACTTGCATGACTTCACAAAGTATGGTTTTATTCCAGTACAATAGAATGGTTACTAAATAAGTGTTATATCTGTGTTGAATGTACATTTGTCTTGCTTAAGAATTATATTTTATAATAAAAATATATTAAATTAATTTTCTGATATATGCCTTATGTTATTCAACGCTATGGAGGAGCAGGGGCTTATCCTGGTAAACAGTGGGGGCAAAGCAGAGGAAGTCTGCTTAATGGGACAAACACGCTCCCTCAAACAGAACCCCCCCTTACAAGCAGTTTTTGGAAGATCATTCTGTCATCTACCTACATATCTTTGAGTTGCTTGAAGAAATCAGGTCACCATATGGCCACAGGATGGGCAGTGAAATCCAGAATCAAGTGCTGCCATGCAGTAACAGTTAATGACTGCACCATACTTTAACGCAGACCACCAGTGTGGGAACAGTATTTTATATTCTATCATCCTCAGAATAAATAGCTTACATCATAGCTTCATATCAGATGACTTTCCCTCACAGGGTTTAACAGCTTCACAGACAGACAACATGTGGTGGTGCAGCGGTAGCATTGTCGCCTCACAGCAAGAGGTTCTCCTGTTCGATTCTCGGCAGGAGCACCTTCTGTGTGGAGTCTGCGTGTCCTTCCTGCGGTCGAGTGGCATTCTAAAGTCATGCGCGAATGGGCGTGCTTTCGTTGAATGTTGGGTGTCGGGCTGGTGCCTCCGCACCATAAAACTTGACTGCCAATCATTAGTGGACCGGAGTTCTGCTGTGGCAACCCCTAACCAGGAAAAGCCGAAAGAAAAACAACAGACAGACAACATGCAGAGTCTCTCACTGGACACAAACCAATATTTTAATTAACTCTGAATTTCAGGCAATGCTACCATTCACTTCAGTGCAGCAGTCTTTCTATCAAAGCCAGTTGACTATAGGAAGAAACTTAAAAAAAATTACAAGAACAAAAGGAGACATTTCAGACAGAAAATGTAAGCCTCGCTGGAAATACAATTTTTCTTTTGGTCCTTAAAAGATGATGGATGGCTGAATCAGCCTACCAGAGCAAAATGTGTCATCACTTCACTTTGTACCATACATTTGATGGACAATAGATGCATGCACATTCCACTCAACACAGGAGAAATCAAAACAAATTGTTTTACTAAATGAAATTACTCTTGCTATAATGGGCCATTCCCAATATACTTTAATGTACTTTATATTTATTGGTAGCATACACCTGATGTTCTCATATCTCAGGTTGAAGAGTAGGGCCAGCAATATTCATTGCTACTTCCTTACTAGCAACTGCTGCTGACACCATGTGCTGTCAGCACCCAGTAATTCACAAGTCTATAAATAAATGAGTGTAAAACTGTGTTACCAGCTGTACAAACAGCATTTCACAAGCACACTTAAACTGTACAAATTGCAAAGCAACAGCCTGTCCTACAAAGATTTAGATATATGTAAAATATCAAAGGCCTTCCAATGGGTATATATGAGAACAATTTCATATAATCCTGGCCACATTTACACCATTCACTCGAGAACAGAAGCTTATGGGATACACATAAGTAACCAAATACAATTATAACAAATAATAATTCATGTTCTCCAGTCCAAAGTGCAATAATAAACAACCACAATATGAAAGTTCAAATGTGAAAACATTTTATATTTTCTATCAGCTTACTTCAGGTAGCATTTTACTTAGGTTGAAGGGTGAAACTGTTACTAACCATTGAGAGTGGCTGGCACAGCTATTTATTTAACTGTCAGCACAGAACAAAGTTTGAAACAGTATTTGTCAGAATGATACATGCATGCCCCAGCAGTTACAAACAACACCTGATTCCTACAAGTATGCTCAGGATACATGCACAGTAACAATAGCAGTGCTGAAAAGTGATGGGGAAAAGCCATACTTCACTGTATATAGTATGACAGACATTTAACAAATGTAATAATACTACACAACATGCAAAATCAAACTTTTTCTAGTTAACAACTAAAATACAGAAAATTGGGCTTCATTTAAAAAGAAAATACAAGGGGTTCCCAATGTGTGGTATTGGTTAAACTGTCACCAATATAGTTCTCAGTGTCCCTTATTGCCACAGAAATTGGCCAAGAGATGAATGCACCAAATTCATACAGGATGGAAAATGTCTGAAAGTGAAGTGCAACTGAAAATCCTCCCACAACATAGCAGAGGGCGATGTATACAACTATGACTTTCCATTTCTAGCAGCAAATATAATTTTGAACAGCTAACCCTGGGAAGCATCATCCTATGCGCACAACAGGACCACGATAAAAGTGCGACTGCCATTTTCTACATGGGCATTGTACCTCTTGAACTTCAGAAATGACCTTTACTAAGGGTGATCCTAGCACTTAGTAAGTTTATACCTGTGTGGTTGGCATAACTAGTGAGCATATACACACACATACACACCTTAGTACAGTTCTCAACACTCACAGCATCCATCCTATGCTGCACATACATGTTCCAGTGCTCGGTGTATAAAGTTCCTAACAGAGTATGTCCCAAACTGTTATTTCCCCAGTTGTAATGTCTGCTAACTTGTGCACCACATTCACAATTGTACATCTTCTGTTCTGACACTAAAGATCTATTTGCCTTTCCATCTTATGGAGAATTGTCCTGTAGCAATTTGTTCGATAGTAATTTCTCTCTCTGCTAACTTTTTCACATCTACAAGACTTCCAACATAAAACTTAAAGAATACAACAGTGGGAAAAATGGAAAACTGCCATATCCCCACAGCGTGAAAAATCATTAATCCCATTTGATTTTCCTACAGGTTGACTAAAATGCACTATTCATTTACACTCATCCAAAAGGTAGTTTGACTGAAAGGAGAACCCAATAAATATTTGGGGTTTCATCCTGTCCACCTGGGCCTGCAAAGGTATTTATTTAATGGGCAGGTGGGAAAGTCCAAGGAACCCTTTTATCTATAACTGAGATCAGACTAACAAAATAAATTAATGGATCAAAAAGTTACAGAAATTTCAAAGAGTAGTCTAATCTAAATTAGTCAAAGCAGAATCTTTAAATAATGTGTAATGGCAAAACAGAACAACCCAAATATCTAATACAAGGAAGAAATCAGTCTCACTGATGATGTATTTGTAATTGAGATAAAATACTGCTGCATGTACAACTTCTCATTCATGAAATATACAGAAAATGCAATTCAGTCAGAAAAGACAGAAGTAGAGTCTAAAAAAAGAACAACAGATCAAAACAGGATAACAGAAACAAGTGACCAACTGAAGGACCCAAAAATTTTATGAGTGCCCAGAATATCAACAACTCCTAATTTCATTGGTAAATAAATTATTCAGTGCCTCCCTCATCTACGGTGCAAGCTTTTCCTACATATTAGACAAAAACCTGAGTAACATTCAAAGATTAATGAGATGAATGCATAGGATCCTGAAAATCAGTCCAGCATTCACTGCCTGCAAACGTTTAACTATGTTAAACTAAAAATTATCACACCTCAAGCCTCCCTAGTCCTCTATTTTCTCAAAACGTCACCCAGTTTCCCTTGTCTGAAGTGCAGTGGTCTCGATCAGTTCAGGAAAAAGATGATTCAAAGTTTACTGAGACATATGCTGAACAAATATGGCAAAAAAATGAAAAATAAAGAGTCACACAGACATCCTCCTACACACACAACAGACCTAGCAGTCACATTTAAATTCATATACTCAAAACACACACACACACACACCAGTTTGAAACCTATTTCAGTGATAACCAACTTGTTAGATGTTTATAGCTAAAAAAGTATCTTACCAAAATGTGGGTAAGTTATACTACCGCCAGTTTCTGGCCTAGGTCATTCAAATCAACAAAACTTTGTTTTTTTTTTTTTTCTTTTTTAAAAATGCAGAGAATTAGGTAAGATTTGGGCAAAGGTTGACAGGTGCATTGCCACCATGCACATGTGCACATACAGATTTGAGTTTTTGCTTGTTGATTTCTATGAAAATATTCTATCTATTCTATCTACTTTCCTATTATCATCATCTCACTCGTTATCTCATATTTAAGAGTAAGAGTTCTTCTATAACATTATTGGCTAAAAGTGCTACAGCCACGTAACTATGAAAAAACAAAACCAAAACAATGAACACACAAGCAGAACTGACCCAGAACCAGAGGGTAGGTGTCCATCAGTAAGATTCATATTAAATGTTTAATTATTTTTACATTTTACAAAAAAAGCATTTAATGTGTCCCTGAATCATTTACAGGTAGCTACAAGAATGGAAGATTTATCTAAGGTGGTCTTTTTTGTGCAAGTTTCTCACTTATAATGGGACAGAATTCCAAAGGGCAGGCCCCATTTAGAAAAGGTTTTTGATACAGCAGAGACAGCATACATAGGTCAAGATAGGGCAAAGATCCAACAGAGAAGTCTGCATAAGTCAGTTTGTGGACCAGTGTTGCCAAAAACAAAATAGATATTGGGCCCAACAGAAAGACAGTATAGTCTGGCTAATGATACACCACAATGGCAAGCTAAACAAAGAGATAAACCTGTAGATCTTGCTGAGGTTGATAGACAAACTACTTGAAAGGAATTGATAAGACTTTTTTTTTTTTTAATTTTTATTTTACATTTGTTTACCATGGTAGTGTGCTGATCTGAGTGGACTACTTTACAGCCAGAGCCTGGGTGAGAAATTTGCAGTGTAAAGAAGAGCTACAGTTATGTGCAATGTAAAACAGAGCTACAGAGATACATATCTATGCAAACTTTAGAAACATATATAAACTTTATACATATCAAATTGAATGGCTAGTTACAAGCAAGGTAGATACGAGAGTAAGTAATACATCAGATCTTAACCAACAGATGCAGTCTTTGGAAATCTGGTAGCCTATAGGCAGCATTCACCATTGACCTATTCTTGAATGTGATCTGCCATGTCTCCTCTGGGGTCCCGAGTAAATGAGCAATTAGTGGATTCTTGTTGGGGGGCAGTAAATTTGCAAGTTTCTTCGGAGAACTGAAATGCCTGTATGATTTTTTGTAGTATAAGAAACTTGTTTTCTATTTTTTTTTTTCAGTTGAAGCTCATTTCACACTCTGTGGAAGACAAACTGGAGAGACAAACCACTTGACAAGTTACTTTAAATTGTCCACACTTTCAGCCTTTGCCCCTGTGGCCTAGGCTGTGTTGGAAAAAAAGATCCACCAGAAACCTTCCACTTGGTTACAGAATGGTTAAACAAAAATAGAACAGCTTTTGGCAAACATCTGTCGGAATGCCAAGATGTGTTCTTACAAGATTATGAATCCAGCGTCTACAACAAATAATTAATTTTAAATGAATCAATCTGTTTACTCTAAAATATTTATTGCACACAGACATCTTACATAAGAAGCAAAATTCCAACCTCACTGACCTGGGCAGAAATCTTACAGGCAGATGGATTTGAGACAGAAAATGTTTTCTTACTTTATTTCAATTATATACTAGAAAGTGTCCATTTAATTCAGTTTATTTGTAATAAATAATTCATTCCTGTGCCGATTTCATTAATACTGAAGTCTTCTGAAACTAATTTTATGAATTCTGAACAATTAAAATTAACCAGTACCTCTGTACCAAATGGGGTTACTGCTACAGGCCTGAGCTGTGCTGCATTAACATAGTTTGTCTATACTGCGAGGTAACACGTAACTGCATCTACATTAATGGTGAGGAAAAGTATGGTCATTACCTCAAGGGGACAATGTTGGACAGTGAAAGCTATCTGGTTTCCAGGCAAACCTGAAAACTACCTGCATGCATGTTTTAAAATATTTTCTAATTTTAATGGTTATCTCTGCACTTTTCACCTTTCAGATGGAAGGAACACTGTGTCTCAAATAGTAGGACAGTTTAAAGGAGTTCATAAAGTCATGGTAGCCATGAACTTGTAACACTGCTGCTTTATAGCCAGTAGGATAATGTTTGTACTCACTCAACATATTTTCATTTATTTGGAGTTACACTTAAGAATTTTATCTTACCATGTGAGGTAGCTCTCCCGTAATGCAGGAATCCAATATGACTTAAGAATCTGAACACAGAAGCTTTAAAACAGCTTGTTATTTTCTTCTACTGTGCCTTGTTTGTCCACCCTTTTGTAAATAAGAATTTTCTATTTTCTTTATCTTATGGGGGAGGCACTCCCACATTCATGTTTGAGGGTTCTCATCCTAACATATTGAACTATTATTCACAGGTTTATAGCTGTATTCTAGACTAACAACCACTAGCGCCTTTATAAGCCTAGCCGTGTGCCCCACAAGTTATACATTTTAAACATTTCTATAGTATAATTGTGGGTTATGACATGATTTACTGACTGCCTCTGTTCATCAGAGACATAGGTACCACCAGTCCAGGGATACATTTTTGATGTATGGGGAGCCTATTCCAGAGAAAAGGAATACTCTGTGATGCATATCTTTCTCTGCAGTATGTCCTGTTTATGTTGCAAGCAACATTTAGGTCTTTAGATCTATTAGTTCTGATGCTGTTTGTTTTGGGTATGCACAAAAGATTCATCAGAGCAGGGTACAGGCATGCCTTGGATGCTAGGCATGGATAACTTCTCAGTAGTCTTTAGGAGATTGAGTATAGAGACAGAGTTCTGAGGAGATCTACATAGGACATTGTGTTTATGCCCTGTAATCTTTTAACAAGGAACCTAACCTTTGTGGGCATTCCAGTTGCTGCATGTGTCTGGTCAAGTACAAACAGAAAGGGGCATTATACTCAATAATGGGTCTGATGAAGGCAGAGTATAGTGCTTCAATGCTTCACTGGGCCTAGATGCCATGTTTTTACTTAAAAATTGAGCAACATAGAAGGATTTTCTTAATACCATGGACACTTGCTGCTCAAATGTCAGGTTACTGTCTACATGTGTTCCCAAAGTCCAACTTGTGGGTCAACATTTAGGGGTATTTTATTGATGATATAGTTGCCTGGGGTGGCTAACTTCCCAAAAGGTACTATAATGCATTTCTTGGCTATGAATTGTAAGCCATGGCTTTGGCACCAGTCATTTGCCTGTGTTAAACTGTCTTGTAAGATGTTTGCATCTTGTGTGTAGGGGGGGGGTCTATGAGTGCTCCCAGTTTGCAATCATTTGTGAACTTGATCAGCCAGAGGCCTTTGATGTTGGCCTTTACTTCTGAGAAGTAGAAGACAAAGAGGAGCAGGCTGAGCATGGAACACTGAGGGACTCCACTAGTGACCAGCCACTTTTTGCAGGTGGTCTCACCATTCCTAAATTCCTGAGTCCTACCTGTGAGCCGACTGACTAGCCAGTGCATTACACAGGGGGTTATGACAACTTTTGTAAGTTTATTAACAATGCCCAAGTGGAGTATTGCATCAAATGCCTTAGCCAGGTCAGGTTAGGCAGTATGCACCATTTTACCCTCATCCATTACCTTGATGACCTTCTCAAAAAGTCCACCAGGTTTCAGTAGGTATGACTTCCTTTCACAAAGCCAAACTGGGATGGATCCAGAGTCTAAAGGTCCCCTATGTCTTTGTTGATCATTCCCAAATAATTCTTTCCATGGCTTTGCATATAAGACTAGTCAGACTAATGGGTCTGTAGTTTCCAGAATATGTTGATGGTCCACCCTTATGAAGAGGGATGACCATTGCAGTCCTGCATTCTCATGGCATAAAGCCAGTTTGAGACTATAGTTAAATAGTAACACCGGTGGCCCTGATAGATCATATTTTAAATTATTCAGGAAGCACCCCAGGATATTATCGGTGTCCATTGAGGCTATGTTCTTGCCTTTAGCAAACACAGTTAGGACATGGTCTCTCTATTTATAGTCAGATGGGTTATGTTTGAAGGTATTTCTTGAGGCATGGCTGGGGAGTGAGTGGGAGGTAAAGTTGGAACCATACCTCTCAGCCTCAAAACCCAAGAAATCTTGACAAAAACATTCCAAAATCAGGGTCAAATTTTAAATATTGCTATAATAACCTTAGGAAGTTGATAGAATAATAGATTTTGCATTACAATTAATTTCTGAAGGATATGAAGTCTGAAACTCAAAGGCCTGTCATTATTTAGTGACTTCAATCCTACACAGGACATTGTATTTATGTTATTGTGATTTGTCAGAAAACTACAAAGTTTATGAGGAACTAACCAAAACTATGAGGCAAAAATATGGACAGCTGAGATGTATGGTTGGCAATGAATTTGTCAGCCAGCAGATTCACTACATCACCCAGATCAGCGAATATGGCACTATTAACCACCAGTTCAACACACTGCTGTGTACTGCCTTTGAGGTTTCTGACTTAGCTAAAGAAGGATTTATGGTTGTCATATGCCTGGGAGGCTATCTTGACATCAAAATTTGCTTTACTGTATTTAATTAGCCCTCTTAACTGTCTGTTTACTTTGATGAAAGTTCTTAATCTTTAAGGGAGTTATACTTTCTGATTTTGTTTTCTTTTGTTGTATAATCTGTTTAATTTGGGATGCCACCAGGGTGATTTGTTTTCGAGTTAGTTTTGAGCTTACTTATGGTAGGTAGAGCAGTGTCTATCCAGCCATTAACATGGTTGTACAGAGTTTCTGTGAACAGTTCTGTATAATCTGCTGTGTTCTCTGGGTTTGGAAGGACATTGAATTTTGATAAACTATCACTTAATAAGAAGTAGTTTGCCTTGAAATAGTTCCCAACCATTAATAGGCTTACTGGGGTTACTGAGTTGATTTTGAAAGAGGCAGCATTATAGTTGGAACCTGACAGGAAGACGTGCCATTGGGTTGGGTGGTACGCATTCTTCATTATTTGTGAGTACAAGGTCCAGTATGTTGGTACCTCAAGCAGGCCTATGCACCTTACTGATTAAGGGTGTTTGCATTTATGAAGTCCAGTAATTCTGTGCCTGCAGATCTGAGGCTGTGTAAGATTCTCAGTTTATAGAGGGGTAAATAAAGTCCCCCATGAGTAAAGTCTTACGTTGGATGGTGAGTGGCTGCAGTAGGTCTAAGTATGCAGTATGAGTTTCATGGGACATACAGGGTGACCTATAGCTTGCTAGGATATGGTATGGTATGGGATTTAATCCCTGGTAACAAATGTGGAGAAACTCAGTGCATCATCCTGTTTAACCAACCTAAAGGTATGCTTGTTATTGATTTATACTGAAACATCTCAACCATTAGCCCTTGTCTGTACAGCTACTGGTGTAAAAGTGTGGAAGGCACTGACGCCCTGCACTGCTGGAGTAACCTCTGTGGCTTTAAACCATGTGTTGGTAACTGCACAGATGTCTATATTCTCCAGGGGAGGAGGGCTTGGAAGGTGTGGAGTTTTTTGTTTAGACACCTGACATTGATCAATATGACCTTTTATGTCGGTAGGTTTGCCAGTTTGGCATTGTCTAAATATGTTTCCATGGAGGAGGATACAGTTTGGGCCAGTATTTGAAAGTCTAGGGGGGACAGGTGCAGATAATCCTCGGCAAAGCAACATCGCCTATTAACCATATCTTCCCATGCCGATAAATACTAGATCCCCTTAGAATAACATCAGAAACTCAGCCAGTTGTTAAACCAATCATCTTTTGTTCTTATTGTGACATCATCCTTGGTGAAGGCAGTATGCTGCTTAACGCTAGGCTCATACCAGCCTGAGACACATAGTAAGATATCTTCATATAGTCTCGGGAGGCATGTCTCAGGTCATTTACACCTAACATGGACTATGATAGAATCATACCGGTATGTCTGATGCAGTGACTTGAGCGTGTGCATAATTTGGTGGATCCTGGCTACATACAGACAGAGTCCATTTCTACAAGTTCTCCTCTTCATTTATTATAGTCTGCAGATTTAAACATATATACACATGTTCCATCAATATACTTGGAGCTAATGGGGACTACTTGTGTTAGGTCGTGCCCTACAACTGTCTGCTATATGATGACTTCTTGTGGTAAAACTCAAGTGTTGAAATCAGGTAAATTGGAACATTCCATTTCAAGAATGATAATCCTTTAATTTCACAAGAAAAAGGTATAAGGAATACTTACTTTTTTGTACAAAAAGCAAGTATTTTCCTAATCCCTGAGTCTCTAACTTTAGAGTGATTATAATAAATGGCAATACGTGTGGGAATACCCCAGCATAAATCACTAAGTTTGGCCAAATATCTATTTGCAATCTTCTGATTACACCTTGTACAAGTCAAAATGTTTGCTGCCTTTGGACAGGCCCATGATTACAAGATCTGAATTCTGAAGCAACCTTTCTGGCAGTCTGACACACTGGATAGGCAGGCAAGTTGCAAATGATGCTGCACCACGTCACACCTGAGTTTGAGTCCCAAAACATCCAACTACATTATGTATGATATAGGAAGTATCTTACTCCCACAGTGTTTCCATACTATTCTTGGAACCAAACTGATGTAGCTGTCAAGTTTTCCTTTTTTGTTAAAGACAAGGAAGTTCAAATTGTTTTATCATGATTATAACTGTTTGGACTATACAGTTCATGATGTACTTTTAGGAAAATGCATAATAGCAATGTGCATGCTTAGTACATTAAAGGCTTAAAAGGGTTAATACATTTATTCTATTCATACTGCATGAATCTGCACAGCTATTAGAAACTTAATAAAAGACACTTTATTCTGTTTATGCAATGAAAATATGTGCAGCTGCTAGAAGTCTTGATAAAGAAAACAATAGATGTTTGAAAGCTTAAACCATAGTCAGCACTACTTGTACCAAAGCTAGAAATGTACCTTGAATCTAGACAAAATGTATCGCATGTATTAGAACTGTACAATAGAAGAATTGAAGAGACAAGGTGGGCTAAAATAAGCCCAAGGCCAGGTTGTTTTTCTCAAATGTTTTTGCAAGACAGCAATAATCTGACCATGTCAGCAATAAGCCTGGTAACATTTTCTGTTTAACATACAGAAAGCTGTGTCCAACAACGTCACCAGTAGATTAGTAACATTTTCTATGTGACATAAAGAGAACTGTATAAGAATAACATACTGACCACCAGAAAGTCAGACAAACCTTGTACCTACATGCTTTATCTCCTTGCTGCAAGTAAGAAAGGATGCCTTGCTTGAACCTAACGTGTATTGATCTTTGAAGTTTTTCCTTTTACAGATTGGTCCTTTGATCCGGAGCCCTCTCTTCACCTCAGATCAGACGGCCAGGTGGCTGAAACCGTATGGGGAAGAAACCAAATCGGTTCTTCTTATATGGAAAGTCCTCCGACTGAATTGTCATCAAAAGAGGCCAGACACTTTCTGTGACTGAAGGACGGGTCTCCACGAATCGGTGATCAATCACGTGGGCTCAGGTAAGATGAATCTACTTTTTTCTGTTTTCTGTTTCAGATCAGGGACCAGATGTGTATTGTTTTTTTTTTTTTTCAGATTGTATTTTTCTTACAGTCAGGAATAAAAAAAAAGAGTACGGTCTTGTCATAGATCAAGAGAAACAAAATAAGTAGGCAGTCATTCTGAAGAGACTATAACAAAATCCGTGGTACATGTTAAAATTAAGAGAAGTTACATAACAATCAAAGGTAAAATAAAATGGGTAATAATTGCACAAAAACACCCCAGAACCCGCCGTTAACGGAAGACGCAAAATATATGCAGTCGCAACGCACCGATAATATTCGATTTTTTTCAAAATGGGTTAATAAATATGAATTTGACGGAAAATTAGAAAAATCCTCGCTTATCAAACTTATCAAACAACTCAAAAACAATTCCAAGGGTCAGGTAAAAAAGCAACGGCGGTTAGGAATTCCTCAAGCACACAGGTGGCTGGAGGAAGTAAACCGTGGGGACCAAAGGAACAAAGATTCAAAAGCAATATTTTTAGACAAGGAGGATAATAACTTAGTAATAGCATCAGCACCTCCGCCTCCCTTACCAGAATATGAAGCGAGTGAACAAGTTAGTCCACCCTCACTATATCCTGTGGTCAGTGAAGATAGAGGTATTATAAAACTACAACTACCTAAAATCAGAGATCCCATCGGGACCAGGTCCCGAACAAAGGCAAGTAATTCAGAAGAAGGTATTGAGTTATGGCAAATAGTTAAGAATTCATGATCTATAGGAGAAGAAGAAGAAATATGCCCGCTTATAGAAGTACCTAATCCTCAGGCAGGTCAGGACAATCAGGACCCAACTATCTTAGTATATAGACCTTGGACTCCGGAAGATATCCGGAAAGCCACTGAGGGAATTCCCCATCCAAAGATTAATTTTAGAAAATTCTCAGAAGACTTACAAGGAATGAGGTTAAGTTATAACTTAAACGGAGAAGAAGTAGAAAAAGTAGTTAGACAAATTGTAGGGCAGATTGGTACATGATTTGTGGCAACTGGAACCCTCGTGACGCTGCACAAAGACCCCTCCCACATAGCAGCGCAGAATTAGACACAAGAGTAAAAGGTCTTACAGACCGCATCTCTGAAAAATGGAAACCTAGGGCAGACTGGACTTGCATTAATCAAAGCATCCACAAGAAGGTGAAACAATTGACCGGTACTATGCCAGAATGTTAGAATGTTTTAATAACCACTGTGGAATGCAGGTTCCTGAAGATCAAACGCAAGAGTCCCAATATGAACAGCAGTTAAAGAATGCATTTTTGAAAGGCAGTAGTGCGCCTATAAGCAGTTTTATTACAAAACACATGGTAGACCATCGTACTAGCATGTTACAATCATTACTTGAATAAGCTAGACATGCCGAAAGGCATTTTAATACCAAAAAGAAAGCTCAAGTATTTTCTGTAGAAGATGGAGCAGAAGTTTATGTAGTGCAGTCTGGGAAAAAGAGCAAGAAAAATGCACAGGGAAACAAGCAGTCTGATCAGCGATCAAAGGACTTTGAAGGGTGTAAGAAAAGGGGAGAATGTTTTAAATGTGGTAAAAAGGGACATTTGGCAAGGGATTGCAGGAAAAATAAGAAGGCAACAACGGAAGAGAAGGAGGTTGAGGACTGACTATATGATAGTCAAGAATCACTAGAAGGGGCTAGCAAAGAAAGGACAAATGAGAATGTGAAAGAGGGAGTAGAGGAAGTGCAGGAAGTTAGTAACAATGAAGAAAACGAGATATTAGACCTAGCTTTGTTGAGCCTGGAGCTCTATTTAGCAGACACAAAACCAGAAGTTACACTCTTGGTAGAAGGAAGGGAGGTCAAATTTTTGTGTGATTCAGGGGGTATCACGAACCCTGATACACCCCTCCAAACTACTAGAAAACATAGAGTCCCCTGATTACATACTGGTCAAAGCAGCTAATGGACAGCTGTATTGGGAGCCTCTCTCCCATAACATTGCAATAACTGATCCAGTTTCAGGATCAACACAGAAAAGCAAAATTGTAGTTTCTGCAAAATGCCCAGTAAATCTCTTGGGCAGAGACCTCGTGCAGATATTTGGTATAGCAGTAGTCCCAACCATGCAGGGTATGGAAGCACAGCGACAAAATAATACCTTTGTGGTGCAATCGGTGGGTGAAATATTTTACTGGTACAGCCAGGACTTGGTTACTACTGGTCCAGGGACTGTGACTGAGGAACTAATGAGCATAGTCATCAGTAAGTTTCCCTCCTTTGACATTGACAAGCAACACCTGTTGCACTGTACCCTGTATTTTTGTAACACGCCAGGACCTGATAAGGAATATGAGAAACAATTATTTAAGAATCATACAAATAGATTGATGCTGCGTAACCTGTACTGGGACACAGAAGGGAACAGTGTAGCCAGCTGTTCACTGCCCCAGGAGTTTTTACACTTTATAAATCTAATCGATTACCACATGTTAGTTTAACTAAAAACAAAAATATAAAATGGGCAGACCTTGGAGAAAAGGCCACAAGATGGGAAAAACAGACAGAACTAGAACTGTCTGGACAGGGGATACGAGTGCAAAAATTGAATTAGATAACTCAGACCAACCCAGCTGTGCACTTGCAATCTAGCAAAGACAGCTGATGGACACTCCTATTAAAGGAGGAACAAAATGCCTTGCGAGGTATACCAGAGACTCTCTGATCAACAGGGAAATCAGATGTAGGACTCATTCGTACAGCGGGGCCAGTCACTACCATGCCAAAGTCAGCATTCAGACCACAAAAAAAACAGTATCCCTTAAGAAAAGATGCAGAGGCAGGGATAAAGCCTATTATAGCATCCTTACTTAAAGGAGGGATACTAACAGAATCTCCCAATTCACCATGTAACACACCCTTATTTCCAGTTAAAAAAGCCAATGGAGAATGGCGTATGGTCCAGGATTTGCAAGCTGTAAATGACACGGTAATACCAAGGGCACCCATAGTGCCAGATCCACACACCCTGTCGAATGACTTAAAACCTTAACAAAAGTATTTTTCTGTGGTAGACATTAGCAATGCATTCTTTTTGACACTGATACACCTTGATAACCAGTATTGGTTTGCATTTACATTTCAGGGAAAAAGATATACATATACATGCCTACCACAGGGATATTGTGAAAGTCCAATGATACTCTCACAAGAAATGGCAAGCAACTTGGTGGCATTCAACCCACCAAGAGGTAGCCAGGTTTTACTTTATGTTGATGACATTCTGCTGGCTGCCCCCACCCAGCAGGATTGTAAGGAAGATACCATAACACTTCTACGATTTTTAGCTGCTGAGGGACATAAGGTAAATAGACAAACTGCAGCTCTGGAAAAATCAGGTTAAATACCTAGGATATGTAATATCCAAGGAAGGTAGAATGTTAGATGAGGACAAAAAAGTAGCAATTTTACAAGCACCAAAACCCACTACCAAGAAGGAAATGATGTCCTTCCTGGATACAACTAATTTTTGCCGAAGCTGAATTCCAAACTGTGCTTTGGAATCTGCACCCTTGACTAACCTTATATACAAGACGCCTATGGCAGCGCAGGATTTGTTACAATGGACACCAGAGGCAGAATCTGCCTTTTGTAAACTAAAGCAGTTAATAGCGTCCTCACTAGTTCTGGGATTGCCAAACTATCAAACGTTTTTTTTCAAAATGTAGATTGCAAGCAGGGTTACATGACATCAGTATTAACACAACAGCATGGGGATAAGAAACACCCCATCGCTTACTATTCATCACAATTGGACCCAGTGGCACGATCCTTACCCCATTGTGTACAAGCAGTAGTTGCAGCTGCAATGGCAGTGCAGGCTTCAGCCTCAGTAGTCTTGTTCCACCCTCTCACTTTGAGAGTGCCCCATGCAGTCGCGATCATTTTACTGCAAGAACAAGTGGCATATCTCTCCCCTGCTAGGCATCTTTCCTGCATGACTATATTGTTGAGCCAACCTCATATGACAATTGAACGATGTACAACTTTGAACCCTTCTACGCTGCTCCCAACCCCTGCAGATGGCACACCCCACCGCTGCTTGCAGGTAATTGAGCAAAAGACCCTAACTAGAAAAGATTTCACGGATGTCCCCTTGGACAATGCCGAGGTGACATATTACGTGGATGGCTCGTGCAAAAGGGGTTCTGCAGGAAAAAACCTAATAGGATATGCAGTAGTCTCTGAAACTGAGATTGTAGAAGCAAAATCATTACCACACTATTTATCTGCACAGGAAGCAGAATTGATTGCCCTGACACGGGCATGTACCCTAGCAAAGGGTAAATGTGTAAACATTTTTACTGACAGCCAGTACGCTTTTCCCCTGTACATGTGTTTGTACAACAGTGGAAAAACCGGTGAATGATAACATCTACTGGCAAATCTATAAATCATGCACAGTTTATTTTAGATCTTTTAGAATCTATTCAGTTACCTCAGAAAGTGGCCATTTGCAAATGTACAGCTCACACCAAGCAACAGGATAGGATTTCAAAAGGTAATGCGAGAGTTGATACAGCTGCAAAACAAGCAACCACAGTAGTATTTCTTTTAAATAAGGAATTGCAACCATCTGAAACCTTAGATCTAGACATGTTAAAAACACTGCAGACACTCACTACACAAGCTGAAAAACAGCGATGGATAAAACGAGGAGTGATCCTCGAAAAGGGGCTGTACATCTCTAAAGAAAGAAAACCGATACTACCCTCTAATTTGTTTCGCTATGCAGCATTGTTGAGCCATGGGCAATGCCATGTCTCAACAGGGAGGATGGTACAGCTGGTGAACCAAGTGTTCACAACGTACGGATTTACAAACTACTCTAAAAAATTTTGTTTGATGTGTCAGATTTGTAACAAACATCATGCACAGGGGGCGATAAAGCCCAAGCAAGGGAGTTTCCCCACACCACAATATCCGTTTCACACTATCTGTATGGATTTCATAGAATTGAACAAATGTGAAAATAAAAAGTATTGTCTTGTCATTATAGATATGTTTTCCAGGTGGGTGGAAGCTTTTCCAACCAAAAATCCGGATGCAGCTACAGTGGCAAAAGTACTTGTCAAGGAAATTATTCCTAGGTTTGGCATTCCGGAAAGAATCTACAGTGACAATGGTACACATTTTGTAAATCAAACCATACAGCAGTTAAATAAGCATTTTGGTATTTCTTTAAATAATCATTGTGCATACCCATTCACAGTCTGCAGGGCTGGTTGAAAGGCATAATAGTATATTAAAAAGCAAATTGAGAAATTGAATAGCTGAAACAGGAAAAACTTGGTTGTACTGTTTACTTCTGGCTCTGTTGAGCCTGAGAAATGTCCCTACAGCAAAAGGATTGACTCCTTTTGAAAAACTGTTTGGAAGAGCTTATTATACACCCCAGTGGAAACCTCTCATGTCATCAGACCAGGAAGCTGATTTTACACTAGCTGAATATATGAAAAAGTTGAGTTCTAAACATCTGTTGCAGTCAAATTCTGTTTCAGATAAAAAACAAATTGAAACTTCGGAAGTGGCAATGACGCCAGGAGACTGGGTATGGATTAAAATCGTGAAGCGAAAGAACTGGGCATCGCCAAGGTGGGAAGGTCCCTACCAGGTGCTTCTTTCGACACCTACTGCAGTCAAAATAGCAGAATGAGCTTTGTGGATACACCTGATGCACTGCAAGCTGGTAAAGAACTTTGAATTGGACAAAGATCTTACCTCTCCATTGGGACCCTAAGCACAAAGTCTGGCTACAGAGGGGGTCAGATCAATAGGACTGATCCATCTCAAACCCAGTGAAGAAACCATCGGTGCTGAAGGTCCTATTAGGACAGAGAGTAAGGTCACGTGTCCAAAATAAGATGACGGAATCCAGTAAGATCCAAATACACCTACTTGGAAGAACCGGAGAAAACGGAAATGCAGAACAACCGTTTCCACAAAAATATTACATGACCATCCTGTTGACTGTACTGGTGACAATAATTTTTTTATTGTGGCCATTTCTTTTCTCAGCCACGCAAGTAGAACTAAATAAGCGTGCAGAGTGGCACCCGAACTTTAATACTTACCAGGCAATTAAATATGTGTATGCTGAAGCCTTCAATGTTTTGAATTGCTGGATTTGCACAGCTTTAGCAACAGCATATGGGGGGCTACTGTTAACTGCAGTTCCCCTAGGGGCTAACAAGACCTGGGAAAACTTAATTCATGATACATCAGATGTCACATCAAAAGATAAGGTAGTATTGCACTTGTCTATTCGACAGAAAGGAACTGTGTTTTTATAAGAATGATACAGTCAAGGTGGGTTGGAGCTATAGCAATGTAACTGTTCCCTATAGATGCTACACTAAATCCGATAACATCAGATTCTATTGCAAAACGAGCTATGATTCATTTATTAAACTAATGCATAGGACAACTGAAGAAGTAAAACTTAATGCTGATCTCTACAAACAACTGTCTATAATCAACAGAAAAATGTTTCATGAAGAGCAAGGGTATAGTAAAGTTACTACTAAAGTGGAAGATTGTTACTTTATATGTGGAAGAAAAGCATATAAATGGCTACCCGAGAATTGGTCCGGCAATTGTTTTTTGGGATACCTGGTTCCAGCCATACGACACACAACAGTTTTACCTCAAGGGAAGATTTGGAATGTCTGAGAAATCAAGAAGCCTGTCAATCCAGTGGGACAAATCAATGCACCCTGGAAATACCATCATGACTTAGGCCCTGGAAATAACAAGGGACTATTACACATGGATCGAAGTGATACTGTCATATCTTGGGCAGGCATATTACCAGCATATGGAGCAACAAAATCAATCTGGGAACTGAGAAAATTGTCTAAACTTCTCAAAATAATGAGTAATGCAACCTTTTCTGCCCTAGAATTGGTAACCGATGAACTGACTGCCATGAGAACAGTGGTACTTCAAAATCACATGGCTCTTGACTTCACCCTAGCGGCGAGAGGAGTTACGTGCGTTTTAATCCAGGAGGAGTGCTGTTTGTATATTCCTGACCACGAACACAAGATAGACAACCATCTTGAGGTAATCCAGCAGGTGTCAGCCATTACCAAACCAGGACCAAATCCATTGATGGACTTTTTCCAGAAATTGTTTGGGGGGGGCAGTATCCTGATGAACATTCTGATTACCATCTGTGTAGGGATAGCTCTACTGATGGTGTGTGGGTGCTGCTGCATCCCCTGCATAAAAGGACTAATCAAAAATTTTGTAGACATTTCAGTTTCGGAAACCTTATACCAAGATGCCGAACTCGAAGAGTTACTGAAAAACTGAAAATGCTTTCATGGGTTTAAACTAAATGACTCTCAACTGCAAATCCTGAGTAGGAAGAGGTTAAGGGAAGAAAAAACTGTTTATGCTTGTTTTGAAAGTAGAATAAAAGTATTAAAAAGGGGGAAATGTTAGGAAAATGCATAATAGCAATGTGCATGCTTAGTACATTAAAGGCTTAAAAGGGTTAATACATTTATTCTGTTCATACTGCATGAATCTGCACAGCTATTAGAAACTTAATAAAAGACACTTTTTATTCTGCTTATGCAATGAAAATATGTGCAGCTACTGGAAACTTAATAAGAGACATTCTATTTCTGCTTATGCCATGAGAAAATGTGCAGCTGCTAGAAGTCTTGATAAAGAAAACAATAGATGTTTGAAAGCTTAAACCATAGTCAGCACTACTTGTACCAAAGCTAGAAATGTACCTTGAATCTAGACAAAATGTATCGCATGTATTAGAACTGTACAATAGAAGAACTGAAGAGACAAGGTGGGCTAAAATAAGCCCAAGGCCAGGTTGTTTTTCTCAAATGTTTTTGCAAGACAGCAATAATCTGACTATGTCAGCAATAAGCCTGGTAACATTTTCTGTGTAACATACAGAAAGCTGTGTCCAACTACGTCAGCAGTAGATTACTAACATTTTCTATGTGACATAAAGAGAATTGTATAAGAATAACATACTGACCACCAGAAAGTCAGACAAACATTGTACCTATATGCTTTGTCACCTTGCTGCAAGTAATAAAGGGTGCCTTGTTTGAACCTAATGTGTATTGATCTTTGAAGTTTTTCCTTTTACATGTACCAATGCAGTTTTACACCAACAATAAAAGCAACAAAGCTGGACCTTAGATTCAATACATATTCAAAAATAAAAAAAGTCTGTTTAAAGTGAGATGCTGAACCTTTTCAAGGAGAGTCCTACCTTATAAGGAACATGTTGAGCACACTATTACAGCCACACAGTCATTTTCCTGACACTAATTTAGAGAAGGACTTATTGTAATAATTTTCAAACTTGTCTTTATGATTACTGTTCCTTTTATACACAAATAAAGGGCCACATAACTCAGGTATAGAACTTTACAGCTGGATGATGCTTTTACTCAGGAGTATTTGAAATGTGAGTGCCTAAAGGACTTAGACTTTGGAACAGAACTCAGTCCTACATCAATAACATCTTGCACTCTGACAGAACAGGTTTGGAGATGCCTGAAATCCTAATCTGGGACAACAACAGAGTTACAGATTCACGTTTGAAAGACTAAGGCTTTAGATATGTCTATTATAAAAGATTTCCTGTTAGATACTACCAGATGTGAATATAACACTATTTTTGTTAAAACTGACAGGCAGATGGAAACTGTCAAACACAGAAAAAATCAAAACTTGATTTGTGATAAAATTGATTATAATAAAAGGAAGGCCTATCTGGTCCCTGTTAAATCACCTAAAACTGATGTGTCTATTTTAAAAGGAAGTATGCAGCTTCAATGGTAGTCAAAATTAACGTACTGTCAGCATATTTATTGCATGATTGTGTACATACTCTTACCTGTTGCAGTTAAGCCTTCCTACTTGGCAGCGTTGCAGCAAAATCTTAGGAAGATGAAGTGATCGCATCATCAACTATTATACACTATGCATCCCTAGATAATGAAGCTCTTTGTTTAAGTTTATAACACACTGCATATTTCTCGACTTCAGAAGGATCATTGGAATGATTGTGACCAACAGATTTAACCAATTCTTCCCAGTTACTAACACATGCTGCAATTGCTTTACCTTTGCACTTCTGAGTAGAGATATACTTACAGGACCCACATTTCTGGTGTTTTGTGCATTTTTCCATATGGTAAATGTAACTTTCTATTACTAAAACAAAATTTCTCTTTGAAATTTATCTGTGTACATTCCCAAAAATTCCAGGCAGGTTGCACATCACATTCGCCATATTAAAGGATGGTACGGTGTACAGATACATTCAAAAGTAGTTTCACTTTATAGTTTTACAGCCATGACACCTGGAGACTTTACTTTTTGGTTAAACCAATCTTGGTAAAGTAAAGTTTCGGACAACTGGGCTTTCGGCATATTGGTCTCATTGAAATCAGGTCCGATGAAGTGTAAATTTGGTCAGTGAATGTAGATCCATATATATATATATATATATATATATATATATATATATATATATATATATATACACACACACACACATGTTCCATCAATATACTTGGAGCTAATGGGGACTACTTGTGTTTGATCAAGATGTCCTACAACTGAACTGTCCACTTTATTATGACTTCTTGTGGTAAAACTTAAGTGAACAAGTCAAGCAGAGTGGAACATTCCTTTTCAAGAGTGGTAATCCTCTAATTATAACAGAAAGGAGAAAAGCAAAATGAATACTTACTTTTTTTGTACAAAAAGCAAGTATTTGCCTATTTTCTGAGGATCTGGAACTTGAGAATGATTATAAAAAATGGCAGTGGGTATGGGGATACCCCAGCATAAATCACTAATTTTAACCAAATATCCATTTGCAATCTCCTGATTACAATTTGTTGTACAATTCAAAATGTTTGATACCTTTGGCGAGGCCCATGACTGCAAAGTCTGCATTCTGAAGCAACCTTTCTGGCAATCTGACACACTGGATAAGCAAGCAAGTTGCAAATGATGCTGTACCATGTCACACCTGAGTTTAAGTACCAAAATGTCAAACTACATTATGGATGATATAGGAAGTATCTTACCCCCACAGTGTTTCAATGCTATTCTTGGATGTACCAATGCAGTTTTACACCAACAATAAAAGCAACAAAGCTGGAACTTAGATTCAATACATATTCAAAAATAAAAAAGACAATGTTTAAAGTGAGATGCTGAACGTTTTCAAGGAGAGTCCTACCTTATAAGAACATGTTGAGCACACTATTACAGCCACACAGTCATTTTCCTGACACTAACTCAGAGAAAGACTTATTGTAATAATTTTCAAGCTTGTCTTTATGATTACTGTTCCTTTTATACATAAATAAATGGCCACATAAATCAGGTATAGAACTTTACAGATGGATGATGCTTTTACTCAAGAGTATTTGAAATATGATAAGAGTGCCTGAAGGACTGAGACTTTGGAACAGAACTCAGTCCTACATCAATAACTTATAGTACAATAAGATCTTGCACTCTGACAGAACAGGTTTGGAGATGCCTGAAATCTTAATCTGGGACAACAACAGAGTTACAGATTCACTTTTGAAAGACTAAGGCTTTAGATATTTCTATTATAAAGGATTTCCTGTTTGATACTACATCATCATCATCATCTTTTGGCTTTTCTTGTTAGGGGTCGCCACACTGGATCATCTCTTTCCATTTTTTCCTATCCTCTGCATCTTGCTCTGTCACACCAACGTCCTGCATGTCCTCTCTCACCACGTCCATAAACCTTATCTTAGGCCTTCCTCTTTTCCTCTTACCTGGCAGCTCCATCCTTAGCATCTTTTTCCCAATATACCCATCATCCCTCCTCAGCACATGTCCAAACCAATGTAATCTCATCTGTCTTGCTTTGTCTCCAAACTGTCCAACATGAGCTGACCCTCTAATATACTGATTCCTAATCCTATCCATCCTAGTCACACCGAGTGCAAATCTTAACATCTTTAACTCTGCCACATCCAGCTCTGACTCCTGCCTTTTTCTCAATGCCACTGTCTCCAACCCATATAACATAGCTGGTCTCACTACTGTCTTGTAGACCTTCCCTTTCACTCTTACTGGTACCAGTCTGTCACAAATCACTCCTGACACTCTTCTCCACCCATTCCCCCCTGCCTGTACTCTCTTCTTCACCTCTCTTCCACATTCACCATTACTTTGAACTGTTGATCCCAAGTACTTAAACTCATCCAACTTTACCAACTCTACTCCCTGCATCCTCACCATTCCTCTACCCTCCCTCTCATTTACACACATATATTCTGTCTTAGCCCTGCTGACCTTCATTCCTCTGCTCTCTAGAGCATATCTCCACCTCTCCAGAGTCTCCTCAATCTGATTCCTACTCTCACTACAGATCACAATGTCATCTGCAAACATCATAGTCCACGGGGCCTCCTGTCTGATCTCATCTGTCAACCTGTCCATCACCACTGCAAATAAGAAAGGACTCAGAGCTGATCCTTGATGTAATCCCACCTCCACCTTAAACGGATCTGTCACTCCCACTGCAGTCCTCACCACTGTCACACTACCCTCGTACATATCCTGTACCACTCTTACATACTTCTCTGCCACTCCCGACTTCCTCATACAATACCACAACTCTTCTCTAGGCACCCTGTCATATGCTTTCTCCAAGGCTACAAAGGCACAATGCAACTCCTTCTGACCTTCTCTGTATTTCTCCAATAACACTCTCAGAGCAAACATCGCATCTGTAGTGCTCTTTCCTGGCATGAAACCATACTGCTGATAACTAATCATCACCTCCCTTCTTAACCTAGCTTCTACTACTCTCGCCCATAACTTAAAGCTGTGACTGATCAATTTTATCCCTCTGTAGTTACTGCAGCTCTGCACATCACCCTTATTCTTAAAGATAGGTACCAAAACATTTTCTCCACTCCTCAGGCATCCTCTGACTTTCCAAAATTTCATTAAACAATCTAGTTAAAAATTCCACTGCCATTTCTCCTAAGCACCTCCATGCTTCCATTGGGATGTCATCTGGGCCAACAGCCTTTCCATTCTTCATCCTCTTCATAGCTGTCCTTACTTCCTCCTTGCTAATCTGTTTCACTTCCTGATTCACTATCCCCACATCATCCAACCTTCTCTCTCTCATTCTCTTCATTCATCAGCCTCTCAGAATACTATTTCCATCTACTCAACACACTCTCCTCTCTTGTGAGTACCTTTCCCTCACTATCCTTTATCACCCTTACTTGCTGCACATCTTTCCCAGCTCTGTCCCTCTGTCTAGCCAATTGGTACAGGTCCTTTTCTCCCTCTTTAGTGTCCAATCTCTCATACAACTCTCCATACGCCTTATCCTTAAGCTTTCGCCACCTTTCTCTTTGCCATGCGCCTCATCTCCTTATACTCATGTCTACTTTCTTCATCTCTTTGACAATCCCACTTCTTCGCCAGCCTCTTCCTCTGTATACTCTCCTGTACTTCCTCATTCCACCACCAGGTCTCCTTGTCCTCCTTCCTCTGTCCAGATGTCACACCAAGCACCTTTCTAGCAGTCTCCCTTACTAGTTCTGCTGTAGTTACCCAGCTATTCAGTAACTCTCCACTGCCTCCCAGTGCCTGTCTTAACTCTTCCCTAAACTCCACTGATACTACCAGATGCGAATATACCACTGTTTTTGTTAAAACCGACGGGCAGATGGAAACTGTCAAACACAGAAAAGAGAAAAACCTGATTTGTGATAACACTGAATATAATAAAAGGAAGGCCTATCTTGTCCCTGTTAAATCACCTAAAACTGATGTGCTGGTTACTAAAAATGAGGCATCAGTTGACTCACCAACTCAAGTACATTGGGATATCACTGAGGAACCAAATACAGATCATTTTTTGAATTTCCCACCTTTGAGACTTTCCAAAAGATCATCAGATCATTAGATCAATCAACTTTCTTCAGCATGTGAACCCAAGAGGAACTGAAAACTTTCAGTGCAGAGTCAGTGGACACTCATGGAGGAGATAAATAATGGTTTGGCTATCCCCAAAATCCATGAGAGAAACAATTTTAAAGTTTCAACCATAGTTCTGACCATTACATCAGCCTTTGTGGACTGATTTTCGAAGGTGTTGGCATTTGTTCCAACTGTGGAAACGAGAATGACAGCACTACCAATTGAGCTGAAATGTTTTATCCATACGCAGCAAACAAATAAATCCAAACCAGCCCAGAAGTTGAAAATGCCGAAACACAGGTGCCCAATAGGAAGATTTTACTTTGTCGTGGTTCAGCTTCTTTATTCCAGCTACCTTCCTACTGGGCACCTGTGTTTCAATGTTTTATACACAAACTTAACTTGCAGTTCTTGATCCACCAAACAGTATGTAATAATTTTTTTTCAAATTCTGTGGTTAAAAATAGAAGTGTTTTAACCACTACCCCAATCCTGTGCTTGCTAATTTTGAGACTTTATGTGAAAAAACATCAGGGATCTCTATTGGCATAGCAAGCACTTCAGTTTTAACCTAAAACATGATGAAAGAACAGTTGTGTGAGACCTTACCATAACAGTATATATCTCATATATCTCACTGTTGCAGTACTCTAACATCTGGGATTTCCTGCCAAAGATAGAGGACAGTCCAGCAAGCAAGCCAATGTATTTACACCTTCAAGGCACTATATGTCAGATATATGTCCCATGTCCAAGGTGTGAGGCACATATGTGAAGTATGAGTTCCTGATCCTAAGAAATGAATTACGCCCGTAGAACCACTGCAACTCAAGAGGAAAGCAATACATGCACTTCCAGGAAGGAAAGAAAGAAAAATCACTTGGGCAGAACAAAGAATAATAGGTGGAGGACAGAGTAGGACAAAACATTAAACAGTGAGAAATAGGCCATTTACTGCTATGATCTAACACAACTGTACTATGTCCTTCCTTATTACTGTTACAGTATTCTTAGCATCTGGGAGAGTACAAAATCTATTGGAGAGGATGTTGAGCAGTAAGCCACATAAGAGCCATCCAAACCCCATGAAAGATGGCCCTGGCAAAATCCACCCTGGCCCTAAAAATCACATCCAGTTTGTAATGTTTAGTAAAGGTGTGGACAGAAGACCATGCAGCAGCTTCCAAAATGGAGCTAGCATCCAGATCAGTGAAAAAAGCAACAGAATAGGCTGCTGACCTGATAGAATAAACTCTAATAGAGGAAGAAAGTTGCTTGCCATGAAAGGAATAGCAAAAAGAAATTTCCTTAAAAATACAGGTGGATATGGTTTGCTTAGAAATAGCCAAACCAAATTGCTTTCTTGGGGACCAAATATGAAGGACACCTTTCAAAAATTGTTTGACTTCAAAACAAGAAGCAAAGGGGTGGATTCAAAGTCAGACGAGCAGAAATTGCTAACAAATGGGCTTTAATAGCCAGAATATGAATGTACTACACCAGATATGTATTTATTTTATTTTATTTATTTATATTTGTTTACTGGGGTAATGCACTGATTTCAATATATCATTGCAGGCACAGCCCAGGTAAATAAGATCAAATAAGAAATGGATAAAACATATTTACAGATACAAGATATGCTAAAAAAATACATATTTACAGATGCAAAAATGTGCTACAACATTTAGTTCAAGAAACATGAAAAAATGGAATTATGCTTACCAGAGCTTTTTGGATAAGATGTAGCCATAATGACTGAGTTTTGTTTATGCTACAGGGATAGCAGCGTAAGCATAGATAAGAAAGGATCATAAGAATACCCACAGAAAAACTCCAGGTCATGCTCGAGACACCAAACAGAAACTCTCTTCCATTCAGCCAAATAGAATTTTCAAGTGATTGATTTTCTGGCCTCCTGCAAAACCTGAAACATGTCCTCAGAGAACTGGTATCGTAAAGTAATCAAAACCCTATCAGCCAAAGAGTCAGTTGAAGAGTGGGCAAGTGAGGGAGAATAAGAGATCCCTTGTCCTGTGTGAGCTGATCTGTCTTGTGAGATAACTTGTGATGATTGCTCCTGGCGAGATGAAATAGAAGGGTAAATCAGGCTATCTGGGCCAAAAGGGTCTGTTTCACATGATTTTGTGCAGGACTTTGGGAGCAGAGGAAGAATGGGGTATCCACACAGAAACATCCCCATCTGGCAAAATGACATAGCATCCATTTTCCAAGCCAGAGGATGTGACACTCTTGAACAGAACTTGAGGAGCTGTCTGTTCAGAAGGGAGGCAGAAATATCTACTGGAGTAATATCCAGTACCCCACTGATGTACAATGTCCAGGAACACCCCTCTATGTAGCAGCCATTCTTGAGGATCTGTCCTGGACCTGCTCAAAGCGTGTGCCATAAGATTGTGATCTGAGGGAATGTAAACCACCTGAGGAAACGATTGTCAACCACAAAATCCCATGCCTGAAGAGTCCACTTCAAAAGTAGGTATAATTGGTGCCCACCTGCTTGCTGATGTACCACATGATTGGTACTGTTGGTGAAGATCCTTGAAGTCCCTGGAACACAAAGGGAGTGAAAAGCATGAAAATCAGAGCTCTCATTTCCTTTAAGTTAATAGAGTCTGCTAGCTGTTGGGGGGATCAGAGACCCTGACCTTTGAGGTTGTTGGATGAGGCTCTCCAGCCTTGGAGAGAAGCATCTGTGGCCAGCTCCTGAATGGAGAGAAGAACCTGAAAAGGCAGGCCTGGATTCATGGAAATCTGATGAATCCACTAGTGGAGCTCAAGATTAAGACAAGGCAAGAGGGGGACAAAAGTCCAGAGGATGACATTGCTGAAGACAGACAGTCTTGAGATACCACTGAATATAGAGCTTGGGAAAAGGAGCCATGGAATAGTTGATGCCATATACCCCAGTGCTCACAGAAATTTTCTGAAAAAAAGGTCTGGAAGAGGGAGAAGAGACTGAAAAGACAAACAGAGAGAGGACCTTGAGAGACAGGAGGCAAGCCATCATTGGCTGGCTCAGCTGCTGAGAAGGGGCCTGAATCAATAGGTTATCCAAATAAAGGAATATTTAAATCACCTGGAGTGTGCAAAAGGCTATCACTGGAGGACAGACATTTGGTAAACAACCTCAGGACTGTAGAAAGACCTAAAGACACAGCAGTGTATTGATAATGTGAAGAAATAGAGAAACAAACTCTTACGGAAAAGAAGGTGAATGGTAATATGGAGGCAAACATCCTTAAAATCTAGGGATACCAAAAATGCTTGAGGGAGCAAGAGAGGAAAAAAGCATTTGAAGAGATAACATCCTGAAGGAAAGGACCTTTAGAAAGGTCTTGAGAAAAGAATATTCATAATAAGCCTCCAAGGCCCCTCCTTCTTGGGAACTGGAAATGTTCTTGAGTAGAACTCTGTGCCCTGCTTAGAAGGGGGAATAAGCGGGATGGTTCCCTGTGCCAAAGATCTTGAAGAACAAAGTGAAAATAAGACAACTAGCAAGCAGGAGGCTGGGGAAAAAAGAAGGGACTTCCAAACCATAAAGTAATGATTTTAGATAATGGAAAGAACCCAAGAGTCTGTGTTTATCTGTTGCCAAAATGGAAAAGACAGGGTCAACCTGAGAAACGGAAGAATCTCACATAGGAGCACAAGAGACTGGATATTAAACAGAAGCATATTTGTCAGGAAAGGAGGGCTTTTGACCCTTATAACCCTTAGAAGTCTTGTCAAGAAAAACTGTCTTGGAGACTTGTTTGCCACAGGAAGGCTGTGTAGATTGTCTACAGACAAAAGTAGGTTTAGAGGGATTATTTCTCTGAAACCAAGAATCATGAGATAAAAAGGTATGTTTCAGATACTGCACAACTTTACCCTTAACTTGTCTGGTTTTAAAAAAATGTCAACAGTTGTAGTGCTGAAAGGATTCTGGTTGACTAAGTCTTGAGGAACAGGCTGTAGACACAACTAAGAATCCTTATCACAGATCTTGATACAGCTGCCCTAGAGGAAGCATTAGCAGCATCACAGTTGCATTTAACAGAATGGGGAATCACCCGAAAAGCAGTACTCAAATGGGAAACAGCAGAAGACTTTACCTCAGAAGCAGGCATAACTGTCAAAATGTCCCCCAGCTTAGACAGAAGATCCAGAACATATTGGGTCATATGGGTTTGGCAATTAATGGCTTGGAAAACTAAGGAATCAGAAGTGTATACTTTTCCCCATATGTGTCCATGGCATGACTGTCCTTATCTGAAGGTAACAGCTTGGAAGAGTACATTAGCTTAATATGGTTTATCAGTCACCATAGAAATAAGAGCAGGGTCAGGGAAAGGGCTTTTATACAAAAATGTCTGAGCCTCACAGACATTATAGAAACTGACATTTTTTTTTAGAGGCAGGAGGTATAGAATCAGGAGCTTGAGAAGTAGAAGAAAAAGTATCCAAAATGGCTCCCGAAACTGGAGGGACTACAGGAGGCCTATGAAAATCTGTGTGTAATAGTTTGTAATACATTTTCTAAATGTCAGGCACTTGGGAACAACCTCACTTAAAATGATCCCTTATATGAGCCACAGCATCAACAAAGGATATTCTTCCTTAGGGCAAGAAGCAAGTGGATCTGACGGGAATAGACCAGAGTCTAAATCCATATCATCCTCAGAAGAATCAGACTCCCTAGGATGCTTTGAAGGAGTAGAGGACCAGAGAACAGAAGTAGGAATGGATAATCCTTGAGGGGGCTTCAGAGTCATAAGGGTATTGAACAGTCCCTGAGTAAAGACCTGCCATTGTTGGTGACCATCTTTATCCAAGAGGCTATATGCCTGGTCTTCTGTTTTTTTTTCTTTAATGGAACATTAACTTTAATCAATCTTGGAGGGTTAGACCCCTGCCAAGATTCTATGAGGGTAGCAGGCACCTCTTCCCTAACAAATATCAGGGGAATTCCCACAGGCCTCTCCAAAATAATCAGCAGTGGTTCTCCCTCCACATCTGTAGCTGACATTGACACAGCTTTAGAAGACATGTGAGTAGGCAGATCCATGTCAGTCTCCAACTGAGTTGCGACAAAGAGCTAACATAGGCACCAGGTGGTCCTAGGGTTCTTCAACTAACCCGACAGGGATGTCCATAGGAGGTTGGACAGCAAAAGATTCAGTATTTGCCTTTTAGGGTTTTATGTTGGTGAATGTTGGGGCAAGCAGATTCAGATGCCATTATACCTTGAGTCAAGAGTTTTAAGTGCTGGTTCTTGGGGTAAATGGAAAGAGATGACAGACAACTGCAGGGAGTCTTAGGACAAACAGCTGACAGATCTCACATTAGATATGTTTGTGTATAGCACCTAAACAAAAAAGCACTTCTCGTGTCTATATTTATTGGTAATCTGCCTTCCAGAGTTATTTTTTCTCTTCCTGGATGTCATACAAAAGGCAAACAAAAGGAGAAAAAATAGGAAGGAAGAAACCCTAACAGGGCACTTATCTTTAGCAGGCTTGGTAGCTGAACCAACTAGGTGAATGCCTTGCAGTCCAAAACCAAAGCAACTTTTGGACTGGTGGCAAAGAATTTGAGGATTAGGTGCTTGTACATCACATATGTACCTTATGCCTTGGCTGTAAGACATACGTCTTATGTATAGCACCTGGAAGGTGTAAAGCCTTTAGTATGCTGACTGGAATTAGGTTTTCTTCAGCTGGATATCCCAGATATTAAATATACTCCAACAGTGATAAGGAAGGACATTAGCAATTACTAGACTCTATATGTTCTAATAGGTTCATTTCGATCAGGAAATTGAACAAACTGAGGGGGTTTAGCTGTAGTTGACCACAATACATATATATTTAAGACATCTGGTATTTTATTCAAACTGAGGGGGGTTAGCTGTAGTTGACCGCAATACATATATATTTAAGACATCTGGTATTTTATTTAATGATGCATCATACAATCCCACTTCTAAGAATTTTTATTAATGACATCTGAGAATTAATATATGGCTTGAAAATTTACTGTCTGAGGGTTTTATAGACAAAATTTTATGTGCGTTTCTTTTGTCTGAACTTCCCATAACCCCAGCAGTTTTCGGTATTCTGAAAATTCACAAGGATTTTTCTGGCCTACCTTAGAGGCTAAATGTCTTTTTATGATGGTTCTAAAAGTAAAGTATTAACCACATGGATTAATGTCAATCTAAAAACATATTTTCATAATGCCAATCATGTTTTAAGAGACTCGTGCCATTTTTTAGAATGTCTGACAGGTATATATTTATTTATTTTACATTTGTTGACCAAGAGTGTCCGATTGAGCTAAAGCCCTTTTTCAGCGGAGGCCTGGGGAGAAAAGCTCCAATATAGAAAGCAATTTAATAACAGTTTTTACACTCATAGCAATATACAAAAGGTTACCATTCTGGTAAAGTAGTTGGCAAGATTAAACATTACAAATCAAAAAGATAAAAAATGTAACACATAGGAAGTTAATTGTTTTAGTTTCAGTAGGTTAGGCTATCTAACGATACTAAAGAGAGTATAGACAATACTTTAGGAGAATTTCTTAGGAAGTAAAGGGAGTAAGTTATTATGTTAGGTGGTGAGTAATTATTATACATTTCAGAGAGTTGGTTGTGAACAGTGGCAGGTCCAGTCTTTTTTAAAGTAGTATTTGGTAGCTAATTTAAATTGTTTGGGGTGAGTAAGGTTTCTTATTTCTAGTGTGAGTTTGTTCCATGCAATAGAGGGATGATAGCTATATAGATTACAGCCTGCCTTGGAATTGGGCTTATGAACCTTTAACAGATCTTAGGTTGAGCTTTGGAGATGCCTGGTAGGGGAACAGTTAGAGATGAGAGGTGCTAGAGCAGGGCAGAAGGATGGCTGATACAGAATTGAGTGAATGACTTGCAGCTGATATTGAAGAAGCAGGTGAGGTAGTTCTAGCCAGTTTAGATATTTTAGGGAGAGACAGTGGTGAGATTTATATGTTTGTTGAACAGCAAATCTTGCTACCTTGTGATAGGCTGATTCCAGTTTGGTAAGTAGGGATGTTATTTAGATTAATGAGTATTTGGGAACAGTAAATCAAACATGGTAGAAGGTACACATGAGTAAGAGTAATTCTAGCTTCTGTTGTGAGGAATTTGTTGTTCCTATACAGGAGTCCTAGCTTCTGATGTTTTTTTTTTTTATTATTTATTTGATTTATATATATTAAAGAACATACCCTAATGGTGATGGCTGATGTCAAAGATCTTTTTCCAGTATCCCCCCATCATCTTGTTTTTGCTTGGTTTTATGAAGCCATTGTGATGAAAACATTTTTTGAAAATAGAGATATTTGTTTGCTTCATGATGCAATGGAAAGTGTTTTAAATAACAATTTTATGTTTTTTGAGGGAGAATATTTCCATCAGAAAAGAGGTATAGCTATGGGAGCAACGTGTGCACCAACCTGTGCAGACACAAGTATGTGGTACTAGAAGAAATATTTTAATTTTGACTGGCCATTCAAGTCCAAAATATTATATTTACAATATATTGATGATATTTTTACTGTGTGATGATGATGAGCAAATAATTTAACTTCTCTGAATGCTACAACTGTCTTGCAGAACTTATTTTTCAATATGATAAATCAATCATTAACTTTATATGTCAATATTTCTAAAAATTTAACTATGGGGCAGTTTGAATCTAATGCATCTAGGAGGCCTACTAACTACCTTTTCTAACTTTTTTTTAATTTTAGCAGTCAACACCCTATATGGCACAAGAAAGGGTTGGTCAAAGTTTAACATATTAGGTTTTCTAGATTAAATTCTGATGATGAGAAATTCATGAAAGAAGTGAATGTCATTGTTTCAATGTATTTGCAGACAGGATATCCAATGGAACTAATCCACAATTTGGTAACTGAAATATTTAGTAGGAGGGACAGTGGATTTTCCACCTATTTTGAAACAACAGGATTCAGTCAGAAAAATAAATGTCCAGCATGAGAATGTCAGTTTTAAAACCACTATGATTTTATCTTTTGACAAGAATGAAAGGTATTTGAAAAGCATATGTCATGATTGGAAATTAGCAATCAAAAATGGACTCCCCAAACAAGTTTTGGGTGATAGGCACCTTTATTTGTGGATGAAAGGAATAGTAATCTTAAGGATAAACTTGAGCGTAATAAATCTATGTCGTGGGTAGTGTCAGGAAAATGACTAAGTGCGGTTATTGCAGCCAATGTAGATTTAGTAATGACAGGTGGTGGTGCTGCGGTAGCGTTGTCGCCTCACAGTTTAGACGTTGCCCGTTCGATTCTCAGTTAAAGCGTCTACTGTGTGACGACATGCGTGAATGGGCCTTCCTTCGCTGAAGGTTGTGCAAGCCAGCATGTAAACTCTACTGCCAATCATTAGCGGACCGGAGTTCCGTGGCGCACCCCTCCTAAAAAGAAAAACACACACACACACACACACACAGCTAATATATCTGTACCAGGATATAAAAGGACTACTGGTTATGTGGGTCATTATAATTGTGGAACAACTGACTACAAATGCCTTTTAGTAAACATACACAATGAACCAGTTTCAAAACATTCATATTTTTTCATACTGAAACATGCTTCTTATCTAGTACAAAGTAGAAATTGGGAAAATGTGACTGAATACAGGGATTTGTTGTGGCAACTGATATTAAATCTTGAGATATACCCAGGTTTAAATGATGACATATCTTTTAATTGTGTTTAAAAATGAGGGCTGCCAAACTGAAAAAAAAATATTTTTCAATTGGTGCCTATTTTGTGTGTTTATGTATATTTTATTCGGTTGTGTACCTTTAAATGTTTAGTCACATGATGTCTAGGTCACAGGCCCTAGATCATCTTATTTATATAGTTATTTAAGGGATCATATAGCAACGCGTATTTATATTCTGAAGAAGTCTTTAATAAAAGTGAGACAAAAGTATTCAATTTCATTGGAAAACATTTGGTCAGTGTTCTTTTTATTTTTAGCCTCACAATACAAATATTTAGAGATTAGGATCGTGAAGGATTCAGACATTTTGATTTTTATTAATCAATTTGATGAAAATGCAATTTGTTAATCATAGTAGGCTCTAATTTATAATTTAACAGTTTATTTCATAATTGAAAAAAGGTCCATGTGGATCAGTGTTCTACCCTGGTTAAAATAGCTAATTAAATTACATTTACTATATTTTTTGCAAATTTCAAACTGTTAACATTTTCTGACATTAAAATTGAGGACATTGTTCCTGCACTGTCTCTTTTATACCCACAAGTTACTGTTTTACAATTGAAAAATAGTACTTTGCAATAGTAAATTGAAAACAAACTTCCTTTCTAACAGTGGCCTTACTATTTTTGTAAGATTGCTGCAAAACTAAGTGTTGCCCTTTTTACTTTTCTTCATTGTTATGTGACCATGCAATTTGTTTATGCAGATTTGGGGTGGGTAGTTGCTTCCACATTGGGGACAGGAGCTTGTCACTTGAAAAACCTTTCTTGCCTTTTCACTTTCCTTCACTGCTGTGTGACTGTACATTTAGTATATACAGGTTCAGGGTGCTGAAAGGTTAGGAATTATACCAGGCAAGTGATCACAAGGACCATAAGATGCCTAGCCATTTACACCTTCAAATAGAAGATAAAAGTTCTTGCCACCTTCGTCCAGCAGTTACTATTGCTTATCATTCAAATCAGTCAGGACCTTACATGATAAACCTGGTGTAAATGTTTGTGATCTGTGTCTGACGTATAAAGCCATGTCCAACCCAGAATTAATGGACATGCTTCACCTCAGGAAATCCAAATCCCTTAGAGCTACACGCTCCAGGGACTTGAACCACAGCACAGAAATAAATAGGACATGCTGGAGGAACAGATTCATATCCCAGAGGCTCCCCTCACTCTGAAACAAAATCCCAATCCATGTTAGGCAGAGCCCCTCACTGACCCTCTTCAAGAGAAATCTTGACGAGTGGATGGGAGATCATAAATTTACCCCTGGGATCTCTTCTGTGTCCCTGCTTGACAGAGGTACAGTAAACTAACCTTAAAAGGGCTACCTTCTGTGACCTACTATACAGAGGCACAGTCAACTAATCTAAAAGGGTGGCAAAAGCCAAACACACTCTGGCTAGGCTTATAAATGCCCTAGGGCAGATAGCCTAGTATCAACCTATGAACCTATGTCTATCCAACCAGTCAACAAGACTAGCCTTTAAAGGTAGTCATATTAGTATTTTGTCTGATCAGTAGTAGCACCTTATTCCACAGGCTGGGAATGTGTTGTTTTAGGAATGTGTCCCTCCAGTGAGTCTTGTTTATGTTTTGGTGCAGATTTAGGTCTGTAGTACAGGTTTTACAGAGGCACAGGTTTTTTGAAGAAATAGGAGGCCATATAGAATTTTTTTCAGTATGCTACCGAGTACAAGAAAAGTTGTGTTAATCTTTTGGGATAGTAGAACAATTAAAGACCTTTAATTTTTTGGGTTAGAAATCTTTGGGGCTTTTTCAGTTGAATGATGTGCTTGGACTTGTTCATAACAAAGGGCACTGTATAAAATGAAGGGTTTGTTTAGGGAAGAATATAAGGTAGAAAGACTTCTTAGGCTCTTGAGGACATTCTTGCTAATTAACTGCTTCAGATAAAAATATTTGCTGACTATGGTAGACCCTTAATAAAATGAGATCAAAAGACTGGTCCATATGTGTAGCCTGGTCTCTTATGGCCATAACTGTCTGAAGAGGCATACTATTTATAATGTATGAGGTTGGAGCTGCTTTTTGCCGAATGCTACTATGCTGTACTTTTTTGCATTTAGCTTTAAACCATTTTCAGTATACCAGGTATCTGCATATTCCAACCCTTGCTGGAACTGTTAGTATAACTGGATGAGTGGATAACAGTTACCTAACTTGCAGTCATCAATAAACTTGGTTGACCACACTTCTGGAATGTTGGCTTGGCATACATCTCAAATGTCCCTGATTTTCAGGGACGTCCCTGATTTTGACCCAAATTTTAACTCTGTCCCTCTCAATCCCTCCTAAAACTAATGACTTTTGGAGGAAAGGTGGTGAATTACACTTAATGAATAATGACAATAATTAAGAGTTATAAACTTCTTTTACTTCAGAAAATATGTATTAATTCATATGCTCTGATTCTGTCAATGTTTCAAGTTAATAGCACAAATATTTTAAAAGTGTCCGTGGTTGTCCCTGATTTTTTCTTGACTTGTCCCTGATTCTGTTGAAATTTGTCCCCAATTGGTTGAGAGGTCTGTGGCTTGGATATCTGCAAAACAAATATCAAGCAGAAAAGGGTAAAGCATGGATCCTTATGGCACCCTCCTCATTACAATTTTATAATCTGAGAGTATACCACAAACTATCAACTTGGGATCTTGTCGGACAGCCAATTTGCAATTTAACAGACAATTCTTGCATTTACATTAAGCTTGTCTAATTTTTCAAACATTCTAATGTGGGGAATAGTATGAAAAGCCTTGGCCAAATCAAAATAAGTAGGGTGTAGAGTCATCACTGACCACAGCCCATGTAACCTTTTTAAATAAGTGCACTAGGTTCAGGGGACAGTACCTATACTTTAGAAAACCAAACTAACTGCTGTCTTCATCATTTAAGTTGCCTACATCCACATAAATGTGCTCTGTTATAATATGGTCCATGGCTTTTACACTTAACTCTGGTGAAGTTGATGGTCCTATAATTATTATGTTATGTAGAGGGGCTACTCCTGTGTAGGGTAGTCACACTGGCTGTTCCCCAGGCATCAAGCACAAACCCTGCAGATAGGCTCAGTTTGAACAGTTTAAATTCAGACTCGGATAGTGAGTACTTTCTACTGATGAGAATGTAACTTGGTATGTTGTCTGATCCCATAGAAAGAGTATTTTTAGTTTTTGACAGAACTCTGAAGACTTTTTCCAAGTTGAGCTCAGGGGAAACTAAATTTTCATAGATAGTGGGGACAACATTGTGCATAGGAGTAAAGTTATCACTGTTTGCTAACATATTGCTTATATCTAGAGTGCATGATGTTATTATGGATAACCTCAGTGTATTGGTGGACATTATTCATTAATTCTCTAACATAGCCGAAGAAAGATATGTACTCTACTTTGGTATCTTTGGCAACCTTAAGGACATATTCTGCTTTATATTTTCCAATACTGCTCTTACACACTAACACATTGAGGGGTGCTGCAGTGGGCTTGCCCCCTTACAAAAAGCATTTTAGGCCATATTTCATACAATTAAGAAAAAAAATCAAAATACAGTATGCAAAGAAAGTCATTCTGTTTATCACGGAGATGTCTCCTACACAAAGTGGGGAATCGTATGACAAGCCTTGGACAGGTCAAGATAAACAGCATGCAGAGTGGCTGCATTTTAGCAGTTTATCCTGGTTAACAGCTGGAAGTAATTATGCTGTCACAAAAGAAACAAAGTGCAACCACAGCAAACTCACCAAATTCACTTAGAACAGTGGCATTGATGGTCAATAAAGACTGGAAGATACATATTTAGCATAAAAAATGTAATTTCCGCTTTTATCTCACCAAGACTTCATCAGAAAAGCAAATGAAACAGTAAAACTAAAGCAGCACGTTAAATGCATTCCTATTCTGTATCTTCCAGTCAAGACAACATTAACACAAAACAACCTGTTCCATTATGCTTGATCAAATTTGAATCAAGCTTGTGTTCTGAGCAACTGTCTCCAAGTCAATGCCAACTTTCTCAGCAAGGTCAAGAAAAGAAACATGCACTGCCACCACTTTGTGATTAGTTTGCCCTGAGCCATTCTGCAGAAGCTCCATTATGCATCTCTGCATGATTTTAACTGGTCAGGCTGATGGGCAGAAAACTGTATGGGTCTGACTTGCCCTACCACCACTTTTTGAAATGGTACCACTAAAGCCTATTACCATAGATCAGGGATGTTTTCACATTTTAACATTTTATTTAAAACAAAGGGCAAGAGTTTGAAACTACTTCATATGTCTCATCCCACATAAACCAAGATGTTCTTTATAGGGATCACTGCTGCAGTAGCCCAAGCTATATGGGTTATATTATGCTAAGGATGCAACAGACGGACAATTTTCAAAGCTTTCAGGGCACCTTTCGCACATCAAAACTAATAGCTTGAACTGAGCTGAATAAAAGATGGGCTGGGTACCAATTCCCTCAGAACTTTCCTGCCACTTAGAGTGCTTCTCTGTGGGCTTTCAAGGATCAACAGTCCACTAATGCTGTTCCAGTGCTGGGTAGATAAGTTCCCTATGTGATAAAATACTTCCATTTTACTTTTCATGACAGAAAACAAAACCTACTTTTCCTGTAAAACTTAATTATGCTAGGTAAAAGTGTTTTCAATGCTTGTCTAATGTCTTGTGTACAGTTTTAAATGGGAGTGTTACTTTTTTTTTACTTTTGTGGTAAAAAGTTGTTTAAACAATTTTTATCTGTGGTAAAATGTGTCTTATTTTCTTTTGGGGGGCTGAGGTAAATGTTTAAAGCAGTTGTTGCTGTTTTAATGGAGAAAAGTGACTTTTTTGCAACTTATCTGTTTTACCAACTGTTGCTGCTAGGCTTCCCCAGGAGTCAGGTACTTTTTTCTGCTTAATCATGGAACAACCTTCCAATTCCTTGGTTCTGCCTTCTTTTGGCAGCAAAAAGAAGGCTGATAAAGTGCCTCAGGTGGGTGGACTTTGCTTTGGCCAAAGCTGGTTCCTTGGACCATCTTTTTCTTTGGGTCTTGCTGCTTTAGTCCCCTACAGCCAAAGTGGAAAGGGAGTTGGTCCTTTGCAGCTGACAGAGCACCCTTGGTAGACAATTGAGAGACACTCTTGCTAGTCCTGGGAGAAGAGGCAGAGATTGCCACTGAGCACAGCCAGAAAGCTGTGCTCATCCCCAGGTTTCTGCTAAACAAATTGTGATTCTTATTTCAAAAATTCCTTTCAAAAAGAAATAAAAGCTTAAACATATGTCTTCTCTTGTCTCAGTTAGCTTGTACAGAAGTAATTTACTGGGCTTATGTTAGAGCTTAGGGCAGGCTCTTAACTTTTCTGTATGTCTGTTTCTGATAAAAGAAAAATGGATTGTTCATTTTCTGAAGAGAATGAAGAGTACGAACCTTAAAATGATTCTGAAGGCACAGATTATGTGTTGTCTCCACAGAATTATGATTCAGATTCTAAGGAGATTATGTACTGTGGTGGTGGTGCTGTCGCCTCACAGTAAAGACATTGTCCTTTTTGATTCTCAGCTAGAGCATCTTCTGTGTGGAGATATGCATGAATGGGCGTACCTTCATTGAAGGTTGTGTCAGGGCCGGCAACTCGGCGCGTAAAAATCTACTGCCAATCATTAGTGGACCGGAGTTCCGCTGTGGCGACCCCTAACCGGGAAAAAGCCAAAAGACTCAACATTCTAAGGAGAGTATGGCTTCTGTCAATACTTTTGAATGACTCTATTTCTCTGAAACTATTTCCTGAATGAATCAGTCATTAAAGTGGGAAAATGGTGATGTTTCTCAGTCCCTCAGGAAGTGTTATGGTTTGTTACACCTGGAATTTCCAGAAACTACTTGTATTCCTCCTGTTCTTTCATCTTTAGGAAAGGTTTTTGTCACACCATGAAATTTCCATGACATTCAGCCTGCTACCCCTAAAAAAAAAAAAAGATATAAATTGCCTCAGTCTTTTAACTGCATGTCCTCCCTGTGGTCACGTGGCTTTCCTCTGGGTGCTCCAGTTTTCTCCCACATCCCAAAGACATGCTGTAGGTGGATTGGACACTCTAAACTGATCCTAGGTGTGAGTGTGTGCATTTGTGTGCCTTCTGTGGAAGGTTGGGCACCAGGCTGGCAACTCGACACTGTAAAACTCTACTGCCAATCATGAGCGGACAGGTGATCCGCTGTGGCGACCCCTAACCGAGAAAAGCCAAAAGAAGAAGAAGATATACTCATCCCAGATAGTTGCTTGATAGAGCAATTGTTGTTTTAGTGAATCCAGCAGCTGCTAAACATGTGGTAAAAACTATTCCCTCTCCTTTTGACAAGTATGTGAAGGATTTTGATAGGTTTGGCTGAAAAAAATTATTCTTCTGCAACACTTGTGTTTTGAATTCTTAATTGTCAGGCTCATATGTTAACGTTTACACTAGTGAAAAAATGAGGAATATTTTGTTGTGCGTTTCCTCTTGTGAGGACACATCTGCTTAATTTAACTCACTCTGTTATGTCTTTCAAGTGACTGCCCATTGTTTGAAATGTGCTTATCACCCCACAGATGCCACCTCTAGGCTGCTGCCACTGAAACTGTTATAAGGAAGTTTGACGGGTTGCATTCTCAAAACCTCCCAAAGGATATCAAGAATGACATTTTGAATTCACCCTTGAATAGAGAACTAGTGTGTTTATACCCTCTGCCACAGAAGTCATTAAAAATGTAATGAAAGAGGAAAGCTGGTTTAAGGGGTGTCTCAGATTTTTCAGTCCTTCAAGTTTAGAAAGGGATTCAATATTGCCTCTACTACTTTCTTTAAGAGCAGAATAAATTATCCCAGCAATCTGCTGGTAAGCAGATATTTAAAAAGCAGTGGCAGGAGGAAGCACCCACCCCAATCACAAAGCAGTCTAATAAATTTGAACTACATGAGAAACTCCCCCATCTTCCCATCCAAGCAGTCCCTTAATCCTTCCAGAAAGTAGGAACCTCCATTCGTCTCTCTGGAAACAGATTGTATCAGGCAAATGATTTCTGAGAATAATCCATCAAGGTTGCAGGTGACAGTGACAGCCTATCCCTCCTTTTCAGGGGATTCCTCCTCACACACCAGACCAATTTCCCTCCAGTTATACAGCAAATGCTTCCCCAGTTACAGACTTCATATCCTTCAGAAAATTCATACTAATGCAAAACCTGCTATTCCATCAACTTTCTAAGTTTGTAAGAGCAATATTTAAAAAATGTTCCTATTTCTGGGCCTTTGTCCCACTTTTATTTATGTTTTTGTACAGAGTTCTTGCTCTAAGAGGTTGAGAGGTATGGTTGGAGCCCCCTCCTCTGTTATGGGAAGGGTTTTATTCCAGGATGTTCTTGGTGCCAAATAAAGAAGATTATTGGAGACCAGTTCTGGATCTTTCCTTTCTGAATCAGTTTGTGATAGTTCCAAAGTACAAAATGCTAACTCTTTACAACTTGCTACCCCTTATCCCTCATTTGAGTTTTCTGCTGACCAGAGATTTAAAAAGATGTATGTCACCACATTCCTTTAGATCCAGATTTCAGATATTTCTTAAGGTTTTCTGTCTGGATGGCATTATCAGTTCTTTGAATTACCTTTGTTCTATATACTGCTCCAAAGGTATTTACTAAGTATAGCCTACTGAAGACTGCAAGGTACTGACAAATTTCAATATTTAGATTACTTGCATATCTTTGCAGAGACTTTTTTAAAAGTGTCAGGAATCTCTCAGTTGGGTAAGGGATCTCCTACACAGACTGATAAGGAAAAATTAGAGAAAGTCTTGTCTGACTCCATCTGCATTTAGATTTATTCCTGAGTTTTTCCACTAGGACTACCATTTCAGCAAGAGAATTCCTCAGGATTCTGGGTCTCATGACATCTCTGATACTCAAGATGCCTCTTGCAAGACGCCACATGAAAACACACAGTGGTACTTGAAATATCTATAGTTCCAGCATTAACATCTCCTGCTGTTTCAGATCCTACATCTCAACTGTACAGATTTTGGCAGAATGTCCAGATTTTTGCCTTATATTTTTGGTCCGTTTTCCATAAAATTGTTGCTTTCTGGCAAATTAGTGGCAAATCATTAAAGATTGAAGTTAGAAAATAATGACAGATATTTGAGTTTTAGATTTCATACCCTTCAGAGAATTCATGCTAATGCAACCCTGTTATTCTATTAACTTTCTAAGTTTGTAAGAGCAATATTTAAAAATTGTCCCTATTTGTACCACTTTTTCATAGCTTTGTCTATATTTCTTATTCTAAGAGGTTAAGAGGTATATTTCAGATTCCAGTTTTGGGATTTGCGAAAAGGTAGATTTTGTTTGGGAGACACCAAATTTCTTAGAATCCAGATCTCCATTGTCCCTTCCTGCACCAACACAGAGAATTACAACAGGCGCTCAGACTTTGTTTGGGGAGCAGTTATCGATGGAAATAAAATTGAAGTGTCTTTGGAACAAAACAGGAAAACCAAAACACAAACATAAAAGAGAGAGATGTTATAGCTCTTATAAATGCTCTCAGTTATCTCATCCTTCACTGTCCCTGGCCCCTTCAAGTATTTAAAGACAGCACCACAGTTATGTAGTACATAAATAAGCAAGGGGAAACTAGATTTTTTCCCTCTGTACAGACTAGTCATGGTAGTCTGGGATATAGCTTTTCAGCACAATCTGTTTTTACAGGCATCTTACATAATGCCAGAGCAAAACCGTCTAGCAGATTAGCTGAGCAGGACCAGGACAGACCCTTGTGAAAGGAAACTGCATCATGGGAGTCTTCCAAAAATTGATACAGCTGTGGGGGGGAAACCTAAAAATAGATCTATTTACCTCCACTCACAACAATCAGTTGGCAAAATTCCATTCCAGGACTCCATGCAAGCAGAGCTGAAAACTGAAGTATTTTGTTTTTCTTAGATAGGAATGCTCCAGTATATGTTTTGTCCACCCATTCCACTAATATCCATGTATCCAAACCTCACTAATATCCAAGAACCAAACATCACTATGGTGACTCTCTTCAAGCTCTGGCAATATTGATTCTCCCTTCTTTTGCAAATGCCCAGGGACAATTACCACAAGCTTCCTCACAGACTGGATTTACTCGCACAAGATCGGTGGTGTTTGATACATCCTGACCCCAAATATCTGCATCAGGTTACCTGGATGATAGAATTTTAATACCTTTTAAGCACCTTTTTTCTGAGGACATGCAGCAAGTATTAATGAAGACAAGAAAGCATGCAACTAGAAAAAATCATATATTAGCAGATGGAAAACATTATCTAGCTGGTGTCATGAAAAGAACCAGCTCTCATTCAGGACTACTGCTTTTCTGGTTCTACAAAATTTGTGTGAATTACTATCTTATGGCTTATTGTACTCCTCAGCCAACATTCATTTATTAGCCATTTCAACATGTCTGCCCATGGATCCCCCCCCCCTCTGTCAATCCAACCTCATGTAAAAATGTTTTTGAAAGGGGTGTAGCAATAGAAGCCCCCTAGGAAACAGTCTTACTGATTATTCTGACCACTGAAGGAAAAGTATTTGTGTTGCACGCTCTTATAGCGAGTCAACCTTATCTCATTATTCACAAATATAAGGTTTCCTTAAGCAGTTATCCTTCATTTAGACCTAAACTGGTATGCAAGTTTACATTGTTCCAAGCTGTCCATCTCCCAGTCTTCTTTCCACAACCAAAAAATGAGGGAGAAAGGATATTCCGTACTTTGAATGTCTACAGAAACTTCAGGTACTATTTTCACAAAACAAAGTCTTTCAGAACTTTTGATCAGTTGTTCATTTCTTGTGGAGGTAAGAGAAAAGTTAAGTGTGTCAAAACAAACTATTTAAATTTTTTTGCCTCATGCTATTTTTTCTTATACCCACCATGACAAAACAATATTCCAGGCAGGGTCAATGCTCACTCTACCAAGGTCTTGGCTTCATCTGTGGCTTTTTCCAAAGGGTTGGATTCTAAAAGTATTCTAGATGCAGCAAGTTGGTCCCCTGTACGCTCTTGTACAAAGCACTATAGACTAGGTTCTTTCTCTAGGTCTGGGACAAGCTTTGCTAGGACCATTCTCCAGAGGTTCCTGTCCATCTTCCTTCCTCCGCCCTGTCAGTTTAAGCTATGGTAATCTATCCATATAGCTTAGGCTACTACTGCAGTAATCCTTATGAAGGATGTAGTACAGTTGTGTAGGTAAAATTAATTTAGCAGTAGATGTTTGAATAATCACTTTGGCAGCAGCCACTCCCTCCCTCCATCTCTCTTATTTTTGAATGTTTTTATGGACTTTTATCATTATATCCCTACCATTGTCCTCTCAAGGCTTTACCCTCCCTCTCTCTGTTGCCATGAATGATCTCTGAAGGGCTTGGCACCCAAACCTGACTTTTATTCAGCTCAGCTTGAGTTGACTATCAGTCTGGGCATGTGAAAGGTGACATGAGCTGGTCGGCTGTTATATCCTCAGCAGGATATGGCCCATATAGCTTAGGCTACTGCACTAGTGATTGTTCAAGTCTCTACTGTTAGAATACGTTTACATACACATCTGTATTTTTTATTTTACTTGAAGCAGCAGTTATGATATGCAGTTATTTAAGGGAAGTCTGCCCTTCCCTCTGTAGCACTTTAATCTGTGGCAGATTGTAATAGAGGCAATATGGTTCACAGTTCCAGGTGGCCCAGGATGTTATTACTTATTTATTGTTTTTCAGATTATCCAGAAAGTCACTGCCCTGCTCAGGAATCAGTGGTGGTGGAAATCAGTACAACAGGTTCTTTGTCAGCCTAGCTGCAATGCACGTCTGTGTTTTCTTAGTGCAAATCTCTATACAAGTACTACTAAATGCTGCTTTATGTATACCAACTTCCCCCAACCCATAGCAGACATCTCCTTCAATAAATCCCACAACTTCCTCTTCAAAAAAAAAAAAAAAAAAATCTCTTAGTACTGAATTTGTCTGGTTAGATTTGCCAGAATACTGCTAGGCAGATTACTTAATAATCACAGAGTAAGAAAGGGAGCATTGGCAAAGTGTGCACTATGCAAACATGCCAGTTCAACAGAAGTAATGTTTTTACATGTGTTACAGTAGATCTACTTCATTGCCCTAACATCCGATTGACCGACACCCATTTCCCGACCCCATTTGACTGAAATTTCATTTGACTGACACTTCATTTGACTGACAAGTATTATTGGCAAGTAAATGGGATATGCCCCCTTCCCCACTGTAGTGCGACCCTGGAGTTAGAATATATAGTTAAGGGGGTGTGGGGGGGCACAGCCCCCCACAATGCGGGGGGTGTGGGGGGGTGAAGCCCCCACTTACTTTTGTTTTACTAAGCAATATTAAAGCAAAACTAAACAATATAATATGAAATTAAGTGGGGGCTTCACCCCCCCACATCCCCCCTAACTATATATTCTAACTCCAGGGTCGCACTACAGTGGGGAAGGGGGCATATCCCATTTACTTGCTAATAATACTTGTCGGTCAAATGAAGTGTCGGTCAAATTAAATTTTGGTCATTTGGTGTCGGGCAAATGGGTGTCGGTTAATCGGAAGTTAGGTCAAATGAAGTAGACCCGTTACAGTATAGTTCATAGAAAGTAAAACGCAGCATCTCAAAATCACCATCTGCACACTTGTCAATAAGGAAAGTGATGTAATGCTGAATAAGAGTTCAAAGTACAAACTTAGAGGCAAGAGAAGTAGACAAATTCAACAAATATGCATCTCTAAAGTTTGCACAGTAATTAGTTTTGAGAACAGGACATCCCTGTCAAGGGAGGTTTATGTTAGGCTGCAGTCTGAAGTGTATAATAAATGATCCTGTAAAGATAATATCTTGTTCTGCAGTCAACGATGGAACTAATAGGTGTTGGGTAAGGAAGGATTATATTTGAACTCAGATAAGAAACACATGTACATTAATTCTTGCATGCAAGTATCCACACTTTTGCTAAACAATAAAACTTCTAACAAGATGTAAAGGGTTATGATGTCACACAGCAGCAAACACTTTCAAAGGTAAGAATTTTGTATGATGTATTACCATATCCAGATGACTCAGCATGTGCGGTTTGCTCACATGGACATAGTAAACCAATAAGGTGGCACACATTTCAATACAAATCTCAGCAGAACTGTAGCTGGAAAAAATCAGGATGCAGGTAAGGGTGCACATGATGTCTGTCTGATACTTCAGCCTGATCAGAATTCTGTCAACGATATTCAGTTTGGTTGGTCATCATTTTTCTGTTGAAATGTTCTTAATCAAAACTCAGCACTTCATGATTGCATTTTCTTTTCATCTGTGGAATGATGTAGGGAATATATATTAAACAGCAGTGTGAGGTGAAGCCCTCCATAATATGTTTATTCTGTTTTTTGAAGTCATATGCCTTGTTGGTGACATATCTATAATGTATAGTGCAGTAAGACAAATCCTTAAGGCTAGTGTGCATGAGCAATGTTACACAAGTCTGTCTTTTATTTAAGTTACTATTATGTTACCAAAACGTGTAGCTCCACATGGCCTATCTTTTTAATGCTGCATTGGGTGTCAGCTATGGGAATTCCAACAAAAGCATTGTCATCTGGCATGTTTAATGTGTTAAATGTGCTCCTAATATACATCCACAGCACTTAAGGTACAGCCTGTGGAAGACAGAATTACTTTAAGGGTCTAGAGCAAGCTTTTTAACAAATCAAGTCAAAAAGGCTATAATTCAGAAACACAAGGTCTTTAAACCTAGTTGATGCCCATAAAGATTAAGGTATTTGCAAAATATCCCAACTAATATCCAAACCAAAGGGTAAACAGGACACACAGACCAACCATTCAGTAAAAACTGCAAGACAAACCCAGCTGACCTAGAGTTTTCACTGTATATCTTAAACCTCCTGTAGTGGAGGCCCATGGCATATAAACAAATGACCCCTTAAGGACATCAAGTGTTTCAGCTACATGGCTTCTGAATCCCAATCTTTATGAACATCAACTGGGTTTAAAGACCCTATGTTTCTGAAGTATAGCCAAAAATCCACTTATGCTGTGCTGATGACTTCAATAGAAAGGCCAAAACATGCATGTTCATATCTAGTGGGGTTTGGCTTTATTGGCCTGAATGCAACCATAAAGACTTTAGAAGTAAAAAAGTTATGGACATTCAGAAGCCATGAAGCTGAAACACTTGATGTCCTTCAGGGGTTATTTGTATATATCCCAAGGGCCTCCACTACAGGAGGATAACAGTATCACACAGTGAAAATTGTAGCATGGCTGGGTTTTTCTTTCAGTTTTTACTGAATGGTTTGTCTGTTTTTTTTTTGTTTTGTTTTGTTTTAATATGTGGCAAAAGATGTTAGTGAAAAGGATCATCAGTCCAACTACTTAGCAGGTTAACAAATGTCAATAAATGAAATCATCTAACTAGACAATACTCCTTTGGAAAGGCATATGTGCCCCGCGCCCCACTTGAAATGTAACGATTAACAAAACACTCATTAACTGAATAGAAAGGGATGCATAAAAGGGAGATGGGAAGAAAAAAGGAGAAAACAGTAGTTCACAGAGGAGGAACAGTTCAAGCTGGAGTCTAAAAGGCCAACTGACCAAAGCAGAAACAAAGAAAAAAAAAGTGATGAACTAGCATCACAGACTTTAGCCCAAAACATGTAGATGCACAAAAGAGCGGAACAAGTAGAACAGCCAAGACGGACTGTCCTTACAAATGATAGGTGTCTATCAGTGTGATAGAAAATAAATGCTTAACATTTATATTTTTTAAAAAAGAAATATTTAGATTAATAGTTTACGAGACAGAGTCAGTCCATGTATTATAATTAGCTTACCACAAAACAAGTCAAACCTGGGGTGAATTTTTAGGTAACCATCCATTTGTAAATGTTTGTCTTAAAGTGAAAATACCATATTATTTTATATGTAACAGAAGATTATGCCACATATGTGGGAAGTGTTTAATGATATATCTGCCCCTCAGGTATGTCACATTATTTGTTCATAGAGATCCAAGTGCTTAGTGAGACTGTTTGCACATTCGCTTGTTTTATGAAGATGTAGGTCAAACAGGGTTGCCAGCATGGGATGTTGGACACAAATTACCATACAGATGTGTTCCTATTACATTAGCTACAGGGATAAAACACAACAAAACACTAAAATGTTTTTCACCTTAAACATTTTTAATTATAAGTACATAGGTAGCTACTAGGTTTGCAGTGCAAGAGTCTATTGAGAACCCTAATGAAATCACCTGTAGAACTGTGATATATTAGCTACCTCATTCAAGGGGAAATATATCACCTACCACAAAGACTGAATTTGTGATTTCCCATCCACTCATCGAATTTGCAAAGTATCTAAGGGGTGTATGATGTGTAGAGGAAGAAGTCTCTTTCAAAGAATGTGAATGCACTTGCCTAGTATCTATCATGCCAGCATCAGGTCCTGTTTGTGTGTTGATAAATATTTAAAGTTCTTTTGTGGGTTTTCAAAGTTTTGCCAGTTTCATGAAGAACTAGAATGCAATCCAAAAAGGCAGGGTCTTTCACAGCACAGAGTATCAAGCAGATATCATTGCTTAAGAACATGTACAACATGGAGGATAAAGACAGGGCTTATATTCTGAAAGGATAGCTTATTCCAGAAATCTTCCTTGGAATCTCTGAGGTCTTGATAGCTGGACAAGGTGCTTGAAGTGATGCATCATGAAGAGGGCACTGTATTTAATGACAAGCCACATAAAGGATGCATACATAGGATCAAATTTTTGGGGGCCTAGAGTGGATGGCCATGGAAATAAGATTGGGGTAGACTTCCTAACCATGACTGATACATGGTGACTAAGTGATCACATATTACTGATAAATGTACACAGATCTCTAACAATAGCTTCAATTGGGGATGTCTTTCTGAATGCAACTAAACATTTTTTTGTATTGAGTCTGAGCCCATTGTCATTGTACCAGGTACTGCTCCAAGCAAGCCATTGCTGCAGTATGTAAGTGTCAGGGAGTTGTCATGAACACCCTGCAGTTGTCAGCACAAACAGTTAGCCATAGTTCCTTAACCTCTGCTCTCACATTGAAGAAGTAGATATCAAAGAGGAGGGGACCAAGGTCTGAACCCTGAAGGATACCACTTGCCACATTTTTCTATATGAAAGAAGTCTGCCAACCCTTATTGTAAGATTTATTAGTAAGCTAGTTAGCTATCCAGTGGATAAAGTAGAAGTTAATTTTACTTATGTCAGCGTGTCAATAATGCCTACATGAAGAATAATATCTAAGGCTTTAGTTAGACTGACAAGCAGTGTGGATGCAGTGACCATCCTTCAGGGCCTCAGTCACCTTTTTAAAGAAATCAACTAGACTAAAGTAGACATGATCTAGCTTTCATGAAATCAAACCGAATTTTATCAATGCCTATGTCATCATTAATGACTTTGGTAATGATGCACAGTAACATAAGGTTCAGTTCTGGGACCACTCCTTTTTGGTATATATTTTTGACACATATGCCACAGATTCTGGCCTACAGCTAACCAAATTCATTACTGAGTGCAAGCTGGGTGTCATCAATTCCCTCACTCAGTGCAGTATTGTCACCTTTGGGAAACACCCATCATCCATAATTTACAACATGGCTACTACTCCACTCCACTTGGACATGGTAGCCAGGTACCTTGGCATAAGGGTTGATAATTCTGTCATCTTTGACCACCATGTTGCATGAGTAGTCATGGAAATATTTCTCAACTCACAGACATCAAGTATCTGGACAAAGGCTCTTGACAGGATATCTGACCAAAAATCTGGATGGCTAATTAGCATGGAATTTGCATGCATAACAACATTAATTTTCCAATTTAAATGAGATTGTGGAATACCACCAAAACTTTAAAAAAATGAAAACTAGGAAAAATAAGGTAAAAAATATAACCAGAGCAACCATGTTTTATCATGCTTTGACCAGGGCCAGCTCAGCAATTGTAGTGCCCAAAATTAAGTGTTTTGGTGGGGCATCCCACCTGTACCCCCCTAGCACCTCAACTCTCCCTTCAGTTGTGTAAGTAAAGTTATCAGAACAGTAGATGTCCAAATTATCACTGCTGCAGTAGCCTTAGCTATATGGGTTATATCCTGCATACGATACAACAGTTGACCAGCTTCCAAAGCTTCAAGGTACCTTCTACATGCCCAAACCATCAGTCAGCTCAAGCTGAGCTGTCTAAAAAGATAAGTTTGGGTGCCAAGTCCATCGGAACTTTCATGCCAACAGAGAGAAGGAGGCTGAGTCCTGAAAGGAGAATGCTAAGAACAACAAAAATAAATGTCCATACCCAGACATAAACAACACACCAAAAAACAAGGCGGATAGATGAAGGGAGGAAGCGGCTATTGCAGCAGTGATCATTTGAACATTTATTGTTATTCAAGTTTACTTATAAAACTGTACTATGTTCGTCACATTCATCATGGTTGCAGTAGCCTTAGCTGTATGAGTAGATTACTCTAGCTTACTACATTTGGGAGGTGGAAGAAGAAGAGTCCAGAGCCCCTGAAGAATGGCCCTAGCAAAGCTTGATCTAGACCTAGAGAAGGAAGCAAGCGTATAGTACTTTGTAAAAATATGTACAAAGTACCAAGTTGTGCTTCTGGAATAAATCTGGAATCCAACCCTTTCCAAAAAGCCATAGATGAACCCAAGGCCATGTCAGAGTGGGTCTTGACCCTGCTTGGAATAGTTTTGTTGTGGTGAGCATAACAAAAGGTTAGATAGCCATTTGGAAATAGTCTGTTTACAGACCGATTATTCCTTTTTACTTACACAAGCCATAAACAATTGATCAGAAGATCTGAAAGATTTAGTTCTGTTAAGATAGTACCTGAATTGTATGTGGCTATCCAAGGTATGGAGCATCCTTTCTCCTTCATTGTTAGATTCAGGAAAAAAAATGGGGAGATGGATAGTCTAACTTAAAGTAAACTCAGATACCACTTTAGGCATAAGAGGAGGATTACTTCTCAAAAAAACCTGTCTCTGTGGAAAATGAGATAGGATTGACTCACATTAAGTGTGAGTAAAGCTTGCAGCTCAGATACCCTTCTTGCAGATGTCACAGCAATCACTAAAACTGTCTTCCATGTTAAGAACCTCAAGTCAGCCAGGTTAGCTGGTTCAAATGGAGCAAGTATTAGCTTCACAAAAAGAAAATTAAGATCCCAAGGGGGGGGGGGCTACCATTTTTCTTTGAGGCCTTTTATGCAAAACCATAGAGAGCTATTACTTTTTTATGCAAAACCACTTTCAAAAATATTCTGGCATGAGAATGCATTGAAAGAGGAGGATCCATGGCCAGACATGCTGAAATAACTGACAAATGCACCTTGATGGAAGAGTAAGAGAAGCCACAGGATATATTAACACACACAAATATTGTAAAACCAGAGAACAACTACCCCTGAATGGGTGTTGATTTTGCTGTTGACACCAACTAAAAAAAATCTGCATTTACTAATACAGGATTTTCTAGAAGGTGCCTAGAAGTAATTAAGACCCCATCACCCATACAAGTCAGTTGAAGTTGATTGAGGTTGGGATGCATCAAACACCACTGTTGTAATGTATGTAGATCCAGTCTGTGAGGAATCTTGTGGTAATTGCTTCAGACCATTTCTAAAAGAAGAGAGAACCAAAGTCGCCTGAGCTAGAAGGGAGTAATCAAAATGATCTTGTAAGACTCCTCCTGATTTTACATAATTACCATGTATATCAGTGAAAAGGATGGAAAATCATACAGTAACATTCCTGTTTGAGGAAAAGATAAGGCATCTGTCTTCCAGGCCTTCTTGAGTTGAGTCCTGGAGCAGAATCTTCCTAGATGATTTTTCAGAGTGGAGACAAATAGGTCTACCTGAGCAACTTCCCACAGAAGCATCAAATCTTGGAAGTCTCCCTGATCTAGTTTCCATTCATAAGGGTCTGTTCTTGTCCAGCTCAGCTTGTCTGCCACACAGTTTTGCTCTGGCAGAATGTGGATGCCTATAAAGTGAGACTGTGCTCTGAAGCTATATCCCTGGCTAACGTGACTTGTCTGAAAAGGCGGTATGACCTCCCCCCCCCCTGCTTGTAACAGATGATTGTGATATCATCTGTAACAATTTGAAGAGGTCCCAGGGACCAAAGCTGATTTTATATTTATATGACTGAATCTACTCTTGGTGTCACCCATACATTGCACTTTAATTCCTCCTCAAACTGCTCCTCAGACAAAACCTGAGTTATCTGTAGTGGCTGACTGCTTTGGAACACTGACCTGGATTTAAGTATATCTGTTGTCCCCACCAAATGATTTCTCTTCTGACAAGCACCAGCACTGGGATTTGAAAAAACAAAGGATGGTGCTGGGAGCAAAGAGACTTCAGATACCACTGTATTTTTCTCATTTGGAGTCTTTTTAGGAATATCGTGAGAAACATAGATACCAGGAGACCCAAAATCCTGAGATATTCTCTCAAAGTGACTGATGTCTGAGTGGAAAACCTTAGAAATACATCTAGATTAAGATCTATTTTTTTCTGTAGAAGAAAAGCTCTTTGGACTGAGATGTCTAGCTAACACCCTAGGAACACAATCCTGTGTGAAGGAGTCAAAAAGACTTTTGAATGGTTTCTTGGAATTTGAGCTTGTATAAAAGATCTCTCACCTGAGTGAGAGATTTGTGACATTGAAAAAGACTCAGCAAAGACAAGCAAGTCATCTAAATATGGAAAAATCCTGATACCTTGTAACCTGCAATGAGCACTGGAGCTAGACATTCTGTGAACACTCTTGGTGTAGTGGATACTTCAAATGGTAAGGCAGAGAACTGATAATGAGATCAAGACTCACAAAAGCTTTAGAAACACCTGAATTCTAGATGAATATGGATGTGATGACAAGCATCTTTTAAATACAGTGTTACCATGAAACTGAATAAAAAAGAAGAGGTAACTGGTCACATAGTGAAATCATTTTGAATCTGGGCACTATCACAGACAGGTTTAGGGAAAAGAAATCCTGAACTGGTTTATAAGCAAGTTCTCTCTTTGACACTAAAAACATCCTTGAATAAAACCTTTCCCCACCTGGGACAGAGGAGCTGGTTCTATTACTCCTTGGGGCAGCATGTGATGAAGGACAGGTGGAAATAAAAGATTCTGGTCTGGTGGGTGAGGAATTACTCCCTGGAAAGGAAGAATTTCCTCCCACTGCCATCTGTAGCCTTGATGAATGATCTTTACAATACATTTGTCTGAAACTGTTGCCAAAGAGAAAAGTGGAGATTTAGACTTTCTAGAATAAAATGGGGCTTCCAGGGTGGATGTGGGGGACAAAGCCCCTTAAATAGTCATTCTGACTCAGGGTTGCCAGGCGTCCCTATTTGAGTTGGACTGTACCGGGATCAGCAGCCTAATAATGAGTCCTGCACTGCCAGTTAAAATCCAGGCAAAATAGCCTCTGCTTTGCGATTTATGATTAGCCCATATGCCGGTATACGAGCCAATCATAAATCACAAAGTGGAGCCACTTCTGTTCAATGCAGAACTGCCTGTTCTGCATCAACAAAAAAAACTTTTTTTTTTTTTTGAGTCTTCACTTAGGGTGAAAGACCTTTTTTTAGTCCCTACCTGGCCATTTAGAAATCTGTCAACCCTGTTCTGACTTGTTGGACTGCTCTTGGTTATGGGAGGTTTCAGAATTCTTTTTGGATCCCCCTTGCCATTTTTTCTTAAACATCTCTTTACCTGCATTTTGGTGAGACTGTTTATTTTTTTTTTTTGTCAAACTGGATGAGGGGTTTAGAGAATCTCTTTGAATATTTAGGAAAGGAGGGCTGAAAGATCAACTTTTTGATCTCCTCTAAACCAGAGGGGCCAAAAAATAAATTTCTATCCAAAGGAGAATTTAAAATCTCATTTTAACATTGCCTGGGAGATTCTGAGAAAGCAGCTAGGCAAACCTCCTCAAAATGGTACCATTGGCCATAGCCCTGGAAGAAGTATCAATTGAGTCACACACACACCTTAAATAGTGAGTATTGACTTGTACAGCGGAAGAAACTAAATTATTTAAAGATGATGTTTCTTCACAAGAAGAAACTGTAGATGAAACACCCATCATACTTTCAAAATTAGTCGGAGCAAACTTTAACATATGATCCTGACAATTCAAAATTCTGAAAATCAAAGTTGCAGAAGCATACACTTTTCCCCCAAACTTCTCAATCATCTTCCCATCCATATCAAAACACTAGAATTGAAATTAACTAAATGCTCAACAGAGGATTAACTTAAGCTATATCTGCTGGGTCAGGTTTGGGAACAGTGTATAAAAACTTAAAAGATTGAGGAATTTTATACATCTTATCTACCTTTTAAGGGTGGTAGGGTGACTATTTGGAAAATTGCAGGCAGTAACCAGACATCCTTCCAAAGCTGACTGCACTGGAGGAATGGGTGATGTTTCTGGAAATTCCTTTTGTAACAGCTCATAGTATTTTCTGAGGGACTGATAAACCTCAGTATTCTCCTACTGAAAACACTGGCACATTCTGAAAAGAGTCTCAGAAGAGAAGACACCCAACAGTGAGAATCCCCTGAGACTGAATCAGAAATCTAAGAAAACCCTGTATCTGTCCCTTCATCTTCCTGCCAAGATTCAAAATCTTGGATCTCTTCAGGAAAAGAGGTATCCCTTTGTGATGCCCACAACTGCTACCAATATGTGTTGGCCGCCAATATGGGTTGTCTCCATGCTGGGCCAGTAATCACATAGCTTGAATCCTCATCACTGACACTGGAGAGGAACATGCACTTGGAATACAAATGAATACACTCAATATTCCCAGATGCAGACCTCTCTACATCAAGTACAATTTCCCTTAAGAGCACACAGGAAGCACACTCAGCCCTGGATCTGGATGTCTCTATCTGTCTTCCTTCAACTGTAGGGTTAGGTCCTCACCACAGTGTCCAAGCAAAGTAATCCAGCACTGTCAGTCACAGTCTCTGTTAACCCAGTACTTCGTGTCCCTGCCCCAAGTAGCTAACACACACACTCTTTAAGATTTAATTTTCTCACAGGCACACATACACACATGCCTGGGAGAGAGTGGCACAGATTACCTGCTCTACCAACTTTGCCCAGACTATAAGGTAGATTCACTGCCACCAGTCAGTTACTATAAGACTCTTAACAAAGGGCATCCAATTATACTGTCTCATATTAATACTAATACAAATGGTAGTAGTTCACCAAGATGGCTAGGCCTTCTGAAGTAGCCCACACAGTGTCACCAAATACATTTAAGCACTCTCTAAGGTTAAATACTTTCTACAAGGACCAACCACAATAAAAGTTTAAATATATTTAATAATAAATAAAAGAACATGAAATACTGAATATATATTTACAGTAAACCACAGAGTTCAAATCACAGAAAATATTGAAATTAACATTGATGGACAGACTCATACAAATAAAGAAAAACACACTTTGAACTAAGTTTCACTATATTCCTGACTGAATCTAAGAATTACTGTTCACTAGTTAAGTTACTTGCTACCATTAGGCAAGATGCTGTGGGTTAGGCTCTTTCTAGTCAGGCTTCCCAAACAGAATACTCAATACTCTGAGACTTATCTTTTTAATATCTAAAATATAATTTCCAAGAGAGCTGGCAGAATGACTTCCTCTGTTCACCTGACTCTAGGTTCCCACAGTATTCCCCTTTGAAGGTGATACAGGAATTTAGCACAGACAGCCACAATACACATCCAAATGTTTATGGCAGTCCCCAGAGCCACCCCTCATTTCACTGAGCTAATGAACAAAGGCTCTTTCCAGACCCAGTGTCTCTGGTCCTATTCTGCACTGTGAGGTGATTTTTAATGGTTTAACAGTTCATTTACATTTTTTTAAAAGTTAGCTGGTTAACATCTGCTGTGCTAGTATCCTCTATTAAAACATATACATTTAATTCAGTTACAGTAATACATATATATTTCTTTTCATTTCAGAAGGGTGCACTGTTGATACATTTTAGCACAAGCAAACCTCACCAGTATATTTTCAGCACACATATCTGTACAAATCAGCTTGATATACAAATGGCATGCAGTTCCATACATTTGTAACACAATCATCTTGTATAAATCAGTATGATATTCAAAGGAAATCTTTCTTTACAAAACTCCAGCTGGCTATGCTGGCGCTTGCCCATAACATCATACCCTCTTTTCTTTACCATAAACTACTTTATAAAAAGGATCAATAACCTGAATTAAACCCTGAGCCAGAACCAGTAAACTATTCTTGTCTAAGGACATTTGAGGAGTAGATACATGTCTAGTTTTCTCTTTCTTTTTGACAGGAAAAGGGATGGGCACAACATTCTGACTAAACAAGGAAGTCTTTCCTGTTCTCTCTCCCAGGAACAACACTGGCTCTCCCTTGCTCAATGAGGGTACCCCAACAGCCACAGAGGATGTGGCTAACCCCTAGCCCATAGTGGCTGTAGGTGCTACACTAGAGGGATCTGAATTGGAAAAAAGATGAGTGACCTGTGGTACAATTAATGCCCACAGCAGAGTCACCCACTTGTGGCTGAGGCAATTTGCTAGCCTGCTGTTGTGGCAAATGTCATTTGCTTAACTTTTCTTTTTGTATCTGGAAGAGCCAATCATGGGACCAACAGTTTGTTCAGTGGTCAAGCCGAAAATGGTGCCACTTTCCTGGAGGAAACAAGCAGCAAATGCCAGAAAAACTTGAGTCTTTAAACATCACTTTTTTCACATAAAAGCACAGTAAAAAGCACTTTAAAAGCTTTGGCAGCCCCCCCCCCCCACCAAAAAAGTAAAAATTTCTCCACAGAAAAAAATGGCTTCAACAACTTTATAAATAACTTTTAAACTGACAGGATAAAAGAGTGCACATGTTTAAAAATACAATACAGTCTCATAACAGTCTATTAAAATACAAATTCCAAGCTTTAAAATAACATTCCTGAACAGGAAAGTATGAATAAACAAACATTGTTTTTTTTAAACAGAAGAAATTCCTGAAAGGGAACTTATCTACCAAACAAAGAAACAGCTCAAACTGACCACTGATCCTTGAAAGCCTCAGAGGAGCATACTCTTTTGTGACAGAAAAGCTCTGAAGGGCTTTGCACCCAAACCTGCTTTTTAATTCTTAACTTGCATTCTCTTGGCTGACTGATGGGTTGGGCACAAAGAAGGTCCCGTGAAGTTTTGGCAGCTGGCTGGCTATTATATCCTATGCAGGATATAACCCATATAGCTAACACTACTGCAGTAGTGATCAATATGATTATTTGCTACTACTGCATATTAAAAGTAAAACAATGTTTATGTATTAGCTTATATTTTTTGATGAAACGTTAAAGCAGAAGTAAACTACAGGATTCCTGGATTACTCCAAGATTTACGATCTTTCAGTGTCTGCTTTACTCACTCAAGTTCACTGTAAGGGGCTTGTTTGGTGGACTACTGAGACCCTGCATCTACATGGTGCTTCATCAGGTATATGCACCTTGGCTTACCAGTAAACGGGTTCCCAAACTCTGGAAGCACAACATGGATCTCCTGCACCTGGGTAGGAAATAGCTGCACACTTCCCTTATTTGACTCGTGTGATACCCTCCTTCACATCACATCTACCAATTGTACATATTGTAAGCACTTTCTTCCTTGTACTTTATTTTCTCATTAATATTATACTATACGGTGTTATCACAAAGTGTATGTACTTTTCTTACCAATTTTACTGACTGAATTTTGTATCATCTACTTATAATGATGCTCAATTATGCTTTATATTATAATTTAATACCTTTGTGCTTGCTTGCTTTTACATTACCACTGTTGCGTTCATACTGATTAATATGTATTGTTTCTTTGGTTTTATTTCCAAAGTACTGAGACTGACAATGGTCTTGGTGGATCAGTGCTCTACCTCAGTTAATAAACTTTAACTTAATAAGTAACAAAACTATATATCTTTTGTAAGTTAAGTACTGCACACATTCTAGTGTCTGTCTTTGGGAGGTGCTGCAGACAACACCAAGCAGGCCATTAGAATAAGAAGCAGGTTCATTTTGGAAGATGAAACCTAGCAAAAATGTTGATCCCCCATGATCCCCAGCTCTCACTTCCTATGCCCAGTGGCTACAGATGTCAGAAAATACCGGACAAGTAAAGTCAGTGGGGCTGTGTTTATGGGCTGTGGGAAGAATGGGGAGGGGGGGGGCAAGCAAAAAGAGCATGAAAATTTTCTAACCTCCATAATACAGTCTCATCTCATATTGCCCTTTTCCTTTGAGGGCTGCCAGTTATCGCTTGTACTTGCAGGATGAATATTTTCCCAGTTAATTCTCATACCTTGTTACAGTTGATGGGTTTCCATAAAATCAGCTAAAACTCTTGAAGTTCCAAAGAATGCTAATCAATAATAATTGTAATAATCTCAGTGCTCTCCTTAGAAATGGCATTGCTTACAAATATGACTATTTCTGAAAAGCGTATCTTTTATAATAATTTTTTTTAAACTGGGTAAGTGTATTAATATATGCAGATCTCTTCTAGCCATATCTCAGGTCACAAGGGCAACAGTAAGGATTACGTGTGGGACAATTTAGAGTAATCACTAAGTATCATACTTTGGCAGGTAGGAGGAAAACAGAATGACTTAAGGAAACCTGCACTGATGTAGGGAGAGAGCAGGGCTGTCCTTATGTGTAGGGCAATTAGGTGACTGCTTAGGACACTGTGCTTGGAGGGGCAATTTTTCCAATTTAATTTTTAGAGCAAGTAAACATGTTGTTTCTTTGCTCTGTCAAGTTAGAACCGAGTGTTGCAAAATCACGAAGCAGAGACCTCACAGTGTTCAAATGTACGGCAGTACAGTCTGTGTGTGTGTGTGTGTGTGTGTGTGTGTGTGTGTGTGTGTGTGTGTGTATGCATGGTTTTATGGCATATACCTGATTTAAGTTCATATTTTAGCCTTTATCCTCATAAAATGTTTAACTTTCTGGCAAATCACAGAGGATTACAGTTTGTTGATAATGCCAAGAGAATGCAAATTAAGGAAAAATGGATACCATCCCCCTGAATAGATTGAGATGATATAGATGAATTTGCAGGAAGGAAGTAGTAAGCATCTTGTGTGTGTCTGAAGTTAACAGTGTGTAATAAGCAATATTTAGCTTCTAAAGAAGGTTTTTGATATTTTAAACCTTTAAAAATGAAGGAGAGCTTGGTCAAGAACAGCGTTGGAAATTCAAGATTGTTTTCAGTTAAATATACACAACAGAGCTATTACATGTAGATGCAAAAGCTTTTGTTCTGTTAATTTTAAAGTGAATGAGGGTTGTCTAGCACTTATGGCTTTGACCTATTAATGAACTGCTTCCTGAAGTTAAAAGTACATGGTTGATTCCTTCCACCTACTATATGACTGACTTTAGGTCTTTGTTTCAGATTCTAAATCTGAGAGGTTGAGAGGACAGCTGAAGTGCAATACATTGCAATGTATGGTTCACACAGTAGGTATATATCAAAACTTGGCTCCGAAATTGAATCCTGTAGTAGTTATAGTGTAAAAGAATGAGTCAATTGTACTAAATAGGAGCACTAGCATATGAACCATGTTCTTTGGGTATGATTCTTGCTTTCCTTGTTTTGTTGAATGTTGGCAGTTTGTTTATTATTTGACTATGAGTATACTGGACAGCATGAAGTCTACTAGTTCAGTAATTTCTTTTGCCTTTTCCCGGTTAGGGGTCACCACAGCGGAACTCCGGTCCGCTAATGACTGGCAGTGGAGGTTTACGGTGCCGAGTTGCCAGCCCGATGCCCAACCTTCAAAGAAGACACACCCATTCACGCACGCACCTACCTGCATGTCTTTATATGTCACTCGACCATGGGGAGGACATGCAGACTCCACACAGAAGGCACTCCAGCAGAGAACCGAACTGTTAATATTTTAATTATGCATATATTTTTAATTTAGCATGTTTTTTTTACAGGCATGCGAGTACGAAATGCACAATGTTGGACTACAACTGTTTGTCTGGCACATAGTGTAGATGAGCAATGCTCGGGTCCGTTAATGATCTGATTTCTATTGTACAAGGTTTGATTCCCTCAGCCTTCACTTATCTACTGTACGACTCTGACCACCTCACTTTATCAGGGGCTGTCTAGGAGCACTAGCTGGTAAAGAGACAGTTGCTTCCAAGGGGTTACTCCAAGCTGTGAGCGAATGTGTTACCCTTTGTCTTTTGAATTCCTACACTCTTCTAATTAGTTCTTCACTACATGCTATTTGGATTGGGAACCCTAACACATCTCTTGTAATTTTACAACTTGCCACAGGTATTTTCAATAAATGTGTTGTTTCATGGGAAACTGAATTTACTGCTGCTTATGCTAAGTCTATTTTTGTTGTTAAGTGTTTCTTGTATAGCAAAGAACTGTCAACATTTTTTGCTGTAAAATGTAAAAATAAAAGTTTTAAATCTGGTAATTGTCACAGAGGTTAAGGTTGTAAGGGTTTGTTTCCCTCAGCCGTCATTGGCCCAGTGTGTGACGATGAGCAAGTTACTTAACCAGACACTGCTCCTGAGTCACTCCAGAAATGGATAGTGGACCTACCTGGTTAATAAATTGGTGTTGTTATTATTATTATTATTATTATTATTATTGCTAAATTAAATCCAAATATCTGTGATTATAAAGTAATGAAATAGTATTCACATTGGCAGATTTGAACAGTGTTACATGGTAAATGGAGAGAGACAGCCAAGTAATAAGATTCTGGTATAAGTGAGTGCGTGCATGGGGGGTTCCATCCCACTACCAAGGACCTCATTTGGTCATTATTCACCTCTAAGCCAGCATGACAGCACTAGGTATTTTGAGGCAGTGTAGTGACTGCCTCATGCTTACCAAAAACTATTGCTACCTCAAAATAATTCAATATGTGAGTTTGTAAGGTTCATAGGGGTGTACTAGGCTAATGGCCCTGGAGCTTTTACAAGCCTAGCCCATACGATTACCCTGGCATCGTGCCACCTGACCTTAGTTTCCAGTGCCTCTGTCAAGTAGAGCCATTGGAGTGATCCCCGGGGTGAATTTGCTATTTCCCATCCACTCATCAAGATTTCTCTTGAAGAGGGCCAGTGAGGTGCTCTGTTTGACATGTATGGGATGTCTATTCCATAGCATGGGCAGTCTCAGCATTATGAACCTGTCTCTCCAGCATGTTTTGTTGACTGTGGTAATGAGGTTGAGGTCTCTGGAGCGTGTGGTGCGGAGGGATTGGGATTTCTTTAGATGTAGCATTTCTAACAGAGCTGGGTCAGACATGGCTTTGTAATTCAAGCAGAGATCTAAGTAGGCAATATGAGACCGAGAACAGTTGGAGTTTTTTGAGTCTGTCCATACAGGACAAGTGTTTAAGGCCTAGAATCCTCTTTGTGAGGTACTTTTGCAGCTTCTCCAGTTGTTGCAGGTGTCTAGTGAGGTACATGCCAAATGGGGCATTGTACTTGATGACTGGCCTAATGAGGGAAGAGAAGACGGAGACAATGACATCTTTTTTCCTGGATGCAAAACCCTTAGTAATGAGATGTGCCACATAGGACTTTCTGAAAACAGTGGCAATGTGTTGATCAAAAGAGAGGTTGCTGTCAACCTGTGTTCCCAGATTTCTTAAAATGCCTTCTGTGTTCAGTGGACATAGCAGGTTACTAGGTAATGGCCCTAGGGTCTTTAAAAGCATAGCAATGTTATACTTGTGTTCCCTAACTGACCGTGGTTACATTGTCACTAATCACAGAGTGAGTCTATGATCAGCACCCATTGCCCCTGTCCATGAGGGACATAGGTGCCACCGCCAGGGTGAATTTACAGTCTCCCATCCAATTGTTTAGGTTGCGCATGAATAGGGTTATTGAGGAGCTCTGCCTCACATGAATTGGGAGTTTATTCCAGAGGAGTGGGGATCTCTGAGAGATACATCTGTCTCTCCAGCATGTTCTGCTAATGTCACAGGCTAGGGTGAGATCCTTGGAGCTAGTGAATCTTATCCCATTTGATTTGCGAATGTGCAGCATTTCCATTAGGGCAGGGTCAAACAGTTCTCTGTAGGCCAGGCACAAGTTGTCTCTCAGCAGCCCGTAGGATATAGAGTACAGTGACAGGGCTTTCAGTCTTTCCATGTAGGTCATGTTTATGAGGCCCTGAATTTTCTTGTTGGGAAACCTCTGTGGTCTGTCCAGCTGCTGCAGGTGTCTGGTGACATACTTGCAAAAAGGGCATTATTGTACTTTATTATTGGTTTGATGAGGGTTGAGTACAGAGGAGTTATAACATTGTTAGTCTTGGATGCAATGCCCTTACTTATGAGATGTGCAGAATAGAAGGCTTTCCTTACCACTGTGGACACATGGTGATCGAAGTTTAGATGCTATCAACCTGTGTTCCCAAATTTCACACCACTGGGTTTGAGCTTAGGGGGGTGCTGTCAATATTATAATTTGCAAGGGCTTCCTTTTTGCCAAAGGGGATTATAATGCACTTTTTTGCCTTTAAATTTAGTCCATGGCTTTGGCACAATCATTTGTCTGTGTTAGCTCCTTTTGTAATATGTTAACATCATTTGGGGACTCAGTGATTGTGCCCAGTTTGCAATCATCAGTGAACTTGGTAAGCCACATGCCATCTACTTTTACCTGGACTTCTGAGAAATAAATTCCAAACAGTACAGTAGAGGGCCCAGTACACATCCTTGAGGTACACCACTGGTAACTGGTAGAGGTGGAATCCCCAACTCTGATAGTATGCGTTTTGTCGGTGAGCCAGCTGGATACCCACCTAGTGACAAATGGGTTAATCCCCAGCTGGGAGAGTTTCTCAATAATACTTGAGTGGGAGGTTGTGTCAAAAGTTTTGGCTAAGTCAAGATAGGCAGTATGTACTGTTTTGCCTTCCTCCAGGGCTTTGGTGACATTCTCAAAGAAGTCAACTAGGTTCAGTAAGCACGATCTACCCCTAAAGAAACCAAACTGGGTTGGGTTAAGATATGCTGAACTTCAAAGCTGCCATCTCACACAAAGTACAGAGCACCTCCACTAAGCCATCTTACGCTGTGGTTATTAAGGAAATACCACCTAAGCACTCCAGCCTAAGGACAAAGAAAGCTCTGCCTTTAATTCACACAGCAACAAACACGTTCACCTTCCACACCCACACCCACACCCAGCACACATTTGGTTGCAGTTTGTAAAAGTGAACACACTTACAGGCTTGTTTTTTAGTTTTTCAGCTTCATTTAAATAAATAAATAAATTGGCATGTTTATATTGTATGCTACTGCTGCTCTGTTACTAGTACTCACTGTCCATTTAAACAAGAGGGAAAAAAAACTTTATGCAATGTGAAGTCATGGAAGTAACAGCAGGTCAACCAGAAGCAGGGCAGCCAACAAGATACTGGTACTGGTAGTAAATTTTATGTTGTTCAACTTGTGGGACTGGTGGGTTTGTTTACTGATATACAGTTACGGAATTTAGTGACTATGATCATGCATCAGTAACCTATATAGCAGTAACAAAAAATAATGATGGCATGAGTGAATGGTAGCATTAATACCCCCTTCACAGCCTAACACTAAGCCCTGGGCTGCTGGCTGCTCCCTAGAGAGCCTATTCCTAGATCTGGTAATTTGTGTGTGTGTGTATCTATATCTATATAGAAATAGATATTTATAGCAATAGCTATTTCTCTCTCTCTCTCTCTCTCTCTCTATATATATATATATATATATATATATATATATAATATCTATACCTGTGTGTATGTATATACATACATATATATATATATATATATATATATATATATATATATATATATATATATACACACACACACACATATATATATATATATATATATATATACACACATACATACATACGTGTGTGTGTGTGTGTGTGTGTGTGTGTGTGTGTGTGTGTGTGTGTCTGTGTGCGCATGTGTGTATATATATATATATATATATATATATATCTACACATACATACACACACACATTTAGATACAGATATATCTATGTATATATATATATATATATATATATATATATATATATAGATATATATAGAAAGAGAGAGTAAGGGAGAATGAGAGAGTGAGTGAGGGAGATGGCCATCTAGATTAAATATAGATGTAGATAGATATAGCTATAGACATATAGATTAGATACAGATAGATGTATATGTATACCCATCTATATATACATAGACAGATATAAAGAGAATGACAGATATAGATATATACATATATACAGATGCAGGTTTTTCAACTGCAGTCAGTCTCATGTTCAAGCTAAATTAGTAGAGACCTATTACTTTAATTACTATGAAACGTCCACACATTTGGCCTTTGCCCTTATGGCCTGGACTATGGCTGAATGAGGTTCACCTAACTCACATTAACCCATTTATCAAATGATTAAATGAAACTGCTTTCAGCTAAAAACATCTTTAATACTCTTTACAAAATTATGAGCCTAAAGTCCACAGGAAGAATTAATTTTAAGTGGATGAAACCATTTACTCTGGAACATTCGCAACCTATAGATATGATGCACAATGAGTGAAATTTGTATCACAGTGACCTGGGAACAGGCAGATGGAAAAGAGACACAAAACATTTAATTTAAAATTATCAACCCTTTTGAGCAAGCGTAACTAAATATACAGTAGAAAGGGTGCTTTACCCTTGTGTATAAATCATTTCCATATGGATTTAATTAATAACCAATGTCTGTTACCAATAATTTTATCAGCAATTAAAAACAAATTGAGCTTTTGCCTCAGCATACCTCTCAACTGTCCAGATTTTCACAGAATGTCTAGATTTTTGCTTTATATTTTTGGTTAGTTCCTCATACAATCTGTGTTTTTCTGGCAAATCCCTGAAGACTGAAGTCATTAAATAATGAAATACATTTAGGTTTCAGGCCTCATATCCATCCAAAAAATGCATGCTTAAACAAATCCTATTATTCAGGCAAATTTATAAGTTTATAAGAGCAATATTTAAAATCTGTCCCTATTTTTAGGCCTTGCCCCCCCCCCCCATTATTTTAAGCTTTGTCCAGATTTCTTGAAATAAGAGGTTAAGAGGTAGGTGCCCCAGTTGTGGTACTGGTGTCTACTTGTGGTTGTGCTGTTAACATCAGATGTATAATTAAAGTCAGGCAGGGCACCTGTAATCATGTTAGTGATGAGGAAAAGTCCTGTCGCTACCTCAATAGTACAATGTTAGACTGCGAAAGTTAAAGAACTGGTTTCATTCATTTAAAGAACCCTGTGTGCACACCTTTAAATGTGTTGCAATTTTAATGGCTAGTTCTGTACTTTTCATCCTTTTGATAGAACAGTGTGTCTCAAAAAAGTAGAACAATGCAAAACAGTTCATAAGGTCACAGAACATAAACTCATAATAGTGCAAAGTTATGCTAATTAACTTAAGTGTTTGCACCTTACTCATTTATTGCATAGTCACAATTATTTCTGTTTTACTTTGGACTTTTAATACATAAACTAGAAAGTCATACATTCATTTTTAGTGTTACAGTGACAAATAGTTTTGCATGAAACAAACTGCCTTTTCTCCAACTAACAGGAACATAGGGATGATCATAATAAATGACAAAAGTGAGGGCTTGCCTCATAAATCCATAATTTTATACAAATGACCATTTGCAATCTTCTGACTACAGTTTTGGGTATGAGGCAGAATCCATGCTATTTTTGGGAGATCTATGACATAGTGCTGTGTTTTGTAGCAAACTTTGTGAATTGTACAATGAAGCCACAGACCTGGGGTTGAGTCTCAAAATAATCATCAATATTATATGTGCTATACTTAATACCTTACCTTGCACAGTCCCTTCCATACTGTTTCTAAAGACAAGCTCATATGGCTATTGATTCTTTCTGGGCTATTAATGGTTTTAGAAATTCTCACAATTTGTTTTGTGGTGATTATTATTCGGTTTGAGCTATATAGTTTATGCTGACATAATAATGGGTATATATTATATATTCGAAGCTTCAAAATTTCGAACCTCATATGATCGACAACATATCAGCAAAACTTGAAACCTTGAATATATAATAAAAAAGTAAAAAAAAAAAAACTTACCTTAACGCTCTGAGCAGGGAGGCAAGCCCCCCTGCACCCCCCACCCCCCTACTTAAATATACCAACTCTGAGACCACACTTCAGTGCAGAAAAGGAAATGTTCCCATTCTGTGCATACAAAGCCATTGCCTTTCACCTTTGAACTTTTCAAAGTTCGATCATATGGTGTCAACCATATGACATTCGAACTTTGAAACGTTTGGCAATTTATTAGGGACCCCATAATAATATATTGTCAGTTCTACATTTTAGTTTTAATCCACTGTGTTAGCCAAGTAAGAGTTTGGCTCAAAGCCTATTTCTAGAATCATATGGATATACCTGAACATTCACAGTAAATGCAGGCAGGCCAGTACTCTTGATTCAAAAATCCATGAAAAGTAGAATAATTTGTCAAAAATAAGAAATTAAGAAAAGGCTTCAAATACCAACAGTGTATATGGGTGACAGTGAGACTTTTGACCTTATAGCGAAAAACCAGTGAAGTTGTTTCTACCTTAGGAGAAGCATGACCATTACCCCTTTAATGTTAATTAGTTCATAGGTTCACAGGTAGTTACTAAATATAAAGTCTATAAAATCAATAAGGAGCTTAGCCCAGCCTTCTATTTACCCCCAAGGCACTATCTCATTAGTGACTTAACTCAGAGTTGCACTTTGGGTAAATGGTGGCTGAGGGAATCTATCCCTGTTCTACAGCCAGCAGTTCCTTTACAGCTCATAGGCTTAATTCTCTGAACAAACTACCAGACTATGATCAGGATTATGAAGCAGAAGCAAAGAGCTTCCAAATGATGCCTATTTTATAATAAAGAATAAAAACGAAATTGCACTGTTTCAGTCTGAGAGAAAGAGTAAATCACCGACAATGAACTCAACGCCCATCTTGCATCTTTCTACAAGGTGCACCATTCTCAGAACATTTATAAACTTGTAAGCAAGCATACAAAACATCACTGTATAGATCAAGCAATAAAACTTAAGTGTATAACATGAGCCAGTATGCACATGCAACTGTGTATGACATTTGGGTGTTTGACCAAATCTCTATAAGCCAGAGCTAAACTTATTAAGGTCAAGAAAATAGACAAGGCTGGTCTTACACACAGAAAACCAGGCAAGTCTCCTAGGGTGCAGTGCTTGCTGACCTTACAGAGGTGATTTTCCCTAGTTATTTAATTTTTAGAGCAATGTTTATTTGCTCTACTAAATAAATAAATAAAATAAGTAAAGGTCTACAGACGAAAATAATGTGCTCAGGAACACTGAGTGATCCAGGGGGAAGGTACTCAGCTTCACTTGCAACATAAATCACATTTTTAAACATTGCAAGGTGACAGAAGTACATACCTCGCAACATTCAAATGTAGGTGTAAAGGCGTGCCTGAAGGAAGCATTTTTTATTTTTTTTAAATGTGTAGTAGAAACAAAATCAGAGACCTTTTACAGAATTAGGGGCATATTTCAAGAAATGAAGCAGTGACTTAGTGCTACTACTATTTTAAATAAGGTTAGCAGTGATAACCAGATATGTTTTGCTTTTGGCGATATTTTTCACTTTGTTATGTGGACAGTTGAGATGAGAAGATTGGCATGGTTGTGAGAAGTATTTTTACATTATTGCTGGGAGTGATCAATAAGATATTTTGGCAATAGTTCTGGCTCTGTGATGTGTGAACAGTTGAGGTGAGATATAAGTGTTATTTTTTACAGGGATGCTGGCAATGATCAACCAGATATTTTGGGCAATATTTCCCTGGCTTTGTGATTTATGTGGAGCAACTTGGATTAACATGCTTGCTAACTTGTTTGTGTGGACTGTGGATGTGAAATATTACATAGCCATCAGACACAGCTCTCAACAAATCAGGGACAAATTCAGAAATAATCAGGGACATTTTTACAAATATTAGTACTATTAGCACATCAACAGAATAAGAAAATGTGAACTAATGCACATTTTAAGTAAAAGACATTTCAGATTCTAATTATTGTCATTATTTATTAAATTCAATTCACCACTTTTTTTTAAGTTACCATTTTTAGCATTTGCACAGTTTAAAAAGTGTCACTTTCTGGGTGCATTTGTGAGAAGGAAGACCTGATATGCACAGAGTAGGCATAATTGTTGTGGGCTGTCTTCTTTTGGAGAGAAATTACTAGCTGCCTTCAGCCGTTTACTTATTTTTGTTTTGTAGTACTAATGTGATTATGTGAAGCAACATACAATATTTTAATGTGTGGCAACTGTTTGGTGAAATACAAGATCATCTTATTACGGTCTTATGTCTGAACTGTACATACAAGTGCTTGGTGGGAGTTGCCTGGATGAAAGTAACTGACCCTCTTGTCACTTGCTTAGTTTAACATTCATCCTTCAAAAAATAAGTGAGAAATGCATCACAGAATACCCAGACCTTCAGAACTTCTTGGGGTGCCCACACACCAAGGTTATGTTAGTGGATTTTAACATAAGCTTAGTCATCACCTGTGCTATGAACCCCACTTTGTCTAAAACCAGCCCTGAGGGTCACTATAGTTTGTATAGCAGCAGAAGTAACAAGTTGTAAACATTACTGTAATCATTTTTTTTCATTTTCCTCACAATCAAACATCTAGTGCATATATATGTGGCTATCTTTTGGGGGAGAGTGAATGAACATTCTATTTATATATGTCTTAACAGTAAATTTATGTTATGTTCTCTTTGTCTTTACAGTTTTGTGCCAGTTTGACACCAGAAGGGTATACAGAAGGTGGCTGCCTTTTCCAGGTAGGTGATGAGGAGGCATGCTGTATACAAAATGTGACAGCAGCATAACTATGGGCATTTATGCCTTAATTTTAATCCCAATTTAACACCACAGGGGGCTACAGAGAAAATGAAGCTCCCCTCTGATGGGTGGCAGGTACTATTCACAGATATATGTATCCTCACAAGCATTTGCTTTCTCAGGTTTATTGTGAAGTGATGTTTGGTCAGCTTTCAGCATTAAAGGTGGGTACAACTTATTCCTTCCTGGAAATAAAAAAGTAGGACTGAATTTCTTTTCCATGTACATCATTTTTTTAGGTCATCATTGCTTCAAATGTTTGGGAAAAAGTTCTAAAATGCACCTCAGAGTATCTATAACCCTTTGTCTAGAACTCCCCTGCTTAATTTAATTATTATAGCATAATCTTGCTCAGTTAGGATGCACTGAAAGGATGCAGGAAAAAGCAGAGTTGAAAAGTAAGGCTGAACTTCTTTCCAGAATCATGTTTTTTGTTCAGACAATCATCGGATGAAAAGATTGTTTTGAAAAACTCTAACATGCATCTTGGAGCATCTACAAACCTCATGGCTTAATACTGTTATTCCCACTATAGTTATTACAGCGTAGTCTTGGTTAGTTAGGATGTGCCGAAATGACACAAGTAAAGACTAGATTTCTTTCTTTGATCATAGTTTTTTCAGGCAATTGCTGGATAAAGAGGTTGTTTAAAAACAGTGAAATAAATCTTGGGCATCTAGAAACCTCATGGCTTCTGGGGGCCTTGTGGCTCCCAGACCCCTGGTTTACTGCAGCTGTCCACAATTGTTAGACTGCAGTGCTGCCTAGATAGACCATGCTGAAGTAATCAACAAAACGGTACAATGACTGAATGAATAACTGCAGACAAATGAAGACCATGACAAAATTTGAGGAAAAGGAAGAAAAAAGTTATATGGATAGTGTGACTAGGCCAGGATGGGTTGAACTGCATGGGAGCACCATGGAGCCTATTTGCCTAGGATCACCAGTTTACCACAGTCCAGCTCTGATCATACATTCAAGCAAGTGTTTCCATTCTCTCTGCAAAAAAAAAATATGTAAGATTCAGAAGGCAGGATCTCCCCATAAAGAGCCAGCACTGTTCCATATCTAACCAAAGTAGGTCCCCAGTCCATTTAGAGTCATTATGACTCCATGTTTTCCTCAAAGAATTCTTTTCAGTCTGATGGGTCTAAAATTGCTGCGGTGGTGGTGCTGCGGTAGCGTTGTCACCTCACAGTAAGACGTTGCCCTGTTCAATTCTCGGCTAAAGCGTCTTCTGTGTGGAGACATGCGTGAATGGGCATACCTTCGTTGAAGGTTGTGCATCAGGGCTGGCAACTCTGCATGTAAAAATCTATTGCCAATCATTAGCGGACCGGAGTTCTGCTGTGGCGACCCCTAACTGGGAAAAGCCGAAAGACACAACAACAACAACTGATGGGTCTAAAATTATCTAGGACTAATGTAATCTTCACTTTTGTGAACTGGAATTACTACAGTCCATCACTAGGAGAGGTTTCCACATTCTAACATTCTATTTAAAGCAACTGAAAAAAGTTCTTGACTATGCCTGTGATTGTTTTATTATTAACTTTACACTAATCCATGATATGACGTGCTTGACTCATGCCTGTGCTATTGTAAACAAACTGATTCTATCACTCTGCATCATGCTTGGTACCTTTATTAGCATGTCTTTTACACTAAATATTAAGTTTTAGACTTTAATTAATGTATTTTGTAATTTTTTTTTGCATTATATATGTTTCTTCAATGTATTTTATAATTTATTGCTATGCTTCTGATGTCTGTATGGCTACCTTGGACCAGGTCATAGCTGAAGATGGTCCTTAGACCACTCCACTTAACTGGTTAACAAACATTAAATAAAGAAATAGATGTTTAGTTTGGGTTTCCTTCATTCTGTAGAGGAAACTACCAGCTCTGTAGTCTGGTTCTATACTGCCTAAGTTTCATTTAATTTCTGGCAGCAATTATCTTGTATGTAGCCACATGAGGGATGTCTCTCCTTGCCTCTGTAAAAATGTGTGTAACAGCTGATAAAATGGTTTGGGGATCCTAAATGTTGAGTACACAAAACATTACGTTTCTGACAGTTTTTGTTGACCAGGCTAAATGCAAAAGTACAAACGTGCAAATAAGCCATTGAATAGAAGTACTTGATGATTGGCAAAACCAAATTTTGTTTATTTCAAGTATTTGCATGAGCATGGAGGGGATTCTGTCTGCTTCAGTAACATGCAACACATGCTTTCTTGATATGGGGGAGGATTAGATTAAAGTACTTTTCTGATACCTGGGAGAGGCTGTGCGATGTTTGAGAACATGGTCAGAGAACACAGATCTGCAACTTCTCTTGGCTTGGCTTATACCATGCAGTATTGTTAAAACACTTCAACATAGCTAAAACTTCTACATGCAAGCTGTTTGGTATCAATAAATATATCTTTTGTTAAAATGCCAACTTGTGCCTTTGATTTGTACTATGGTGAGTGGGCACATGGCCTGCAGTGTAGGGTGGCTACCTTGACAGAGAGGTTCCTCATAACTACACAGCACAATATGGTGAGGGGGAAGTATAGTTCCAAACATTGTGATGCACCTCTGGTAGTAAGCATTGTGTTCTAGTTTGCTTACTTGGTCTGAGTTACATTGCTAATGCATCACTGTTTTCTCAAGTTGTTAATAGCAGCAAACCTTTGGTCACACTAGCTCATTCTGTCAGCTATTGGTTTTCCTTGCAGTGTTGGTCCAGGGTAGGTCATTTATTATTACATTAAAGGGTGAAAATGGGAAGTCTTACCTTTTTGATGAAAAATGACAACCATGGAGTCAGTTTATATAAATAGGGAAGGTATGGGAAACAAAGACCTCCACTTGGGCTATGGGAAACAAAGACCTCCCCTTGGGGTTGTGCGTAGGGGCGCTTGCCATTCTGCAAATTAATGCTTTATATATTGTCACCTGCAATTTTAGAAGGTGATTTGCTCAATGTGCCTGACTCAACCAGTTTATTGTTGGTGGATTATGTGTCGATGTCTCATAGTGTATGCATGTAAATTTGGTTATGATGCTGAGGAAATTTCTCTAATATTCATCTAGTAAATGATTTGGAAATGACATATACTGGTTTTCTCCACTGGAAATGTCCATAATCAATAGATCAGGCTAGTCTTATTTCGTAATCATGTGCTTTTATTTACTTCAAACTTATAAAACTTAGGACTTCCACTGAGCCCACAGTCCATTTTCAGGGGAAGTCCCAATGTGTGTCTGCATTTCTGAAATGTGCCTACAGAAGTAAACATGCTATTATGGTTATTGTTCAGGACAAAAATTTCAGACCTACATATCTACTAACACAGATGGAAATGGTATGAAAAAAACACTCCCAAGGGTGAAGAAGATGAACTACAGATGACAAAAGAAGAATTGATCCCCTAAAAAGTTGTTATAGATCATAAGGGGAAGCCATGGTGTCCATACAGAATAGAAATTATTTGTAAGACAGTGCAAGTGCATCAAGAAAGGAGGCTGGATGAATATCAAATACCACTTACTGGATATAATGCGTTTGTACATGCACATTTGCTGCAACCCACCTGTTTGACAGAGTGATATAAAAAATTACATACATAAGTTGGTCAAATGGTGCATTTTACTGTCTGCATCAAAATGAAATACATTAACTGATATATTTATCAAAATAAAGCATCATTTGTATGTGCTAAATATTTTCTATATAACAAAGTGGGTTATCCTAGGAAACCTCAAATTAACAAGATGCTAGGGAACTGAAATGCCAAACACAAATGTCTCAAATACAAAAAAAGCAACATTTCTAAATGTAAACAGTTTTTACAAGAAAGCAAGCTCCCTGTACCCTCCGTGTGGTGGGCAAGTCTCTCTCACCACCAAGCATACTGATGCCAGCTCAGTGATCACACAAACATGAATAAGGGAGAAATCTCCAAAAACAAAGTAATCGCTGCTGTTGTACAGTTAAAAATCACATTTCTTATAGGGTTAAGTGTTGTACTGTTTCTCAACATCGTGTGATTCAGGCACGTGATAGTCACCAAATTTGATCTTCATTACCTGTAGATGTACCATCAATATGGCTACACAAGAATGTGAGGCAAATGATTAGATCAAAGATGGGACCTACAGGAAGTGGAAAGATGGAGGTAGGAATGGGAGGAAGCACTGAATGAGGAGGTTAGGAAAGAGGCAACATAAGAAGATAAGGATAGTAAAAGACTTAAGCTGAAAGAGAGTTAGCAGAAACAGTAAAATGCAAAGCAAGAGCTTTTTAGATAGATAACAGAAAGAAGGAAAGGAGAGACATAACTGGCCACATTGAACTAAGACAGAGCAAAAAGCAAAAGTACTAAATAATTAGTTTCAGTCTTCAAAAGGAAAGCAAGTGGCAGGACCAATGCACGGGGAGATGTAGTGTAGAACATTTGACGAGTACCATTAAAAACAGGAAGTTCATAGGGCATTGGCTGCCCTTGGAGTATCAAATAGAAGGATCAGATAGGTTGCCTTACAGAGTTCTCAGAAGTCTGGCCAGTGTGTTGGCAGACACCATAATGGATACCTTCAGCATATCACTGGCTGCTGTAAAACTACCAGAATACCAAAGACAACTGTGTTGCCCTCATACAAGCAAAAGGAGCAGAAAAATCCATGGAACTATGGTCGTGTTAGTTTGAGGGTGACAAAAAAAGTTTAGGGTTGGTAACATTTCTCTAAGATAACAATCAGTACAGCAACAGACATGGGTTCATGGCCCGTACAGCTGTCAGTCATATGCAATCTAATTTTATGAATGAGCTACAGGTGAACTTGACAGGAAAGCACCAATAGAAGTTGTCTACCTGGGGATTCAAAAGGCCTTCAACTCACTCCCACGGAGAAGGTTGATAGAAATTCTGGAAGGGTTGGAGGTAGGATCAGACTGAGGAACTAAGCAGCTGCACAGTTGAATGGTAGGACACATAAGTTTGCTGAGAGAAGACAGTGTCAGAAACTATGGAATTTATTATTGGAGAACCAAAAGGGTTTGTCCTTGATCCAGTGATCTTCAGTGTACTTACTCCAGATATATCTGAGTTAACAGAGAACAGGAGATCAAACTGTTTGCTAATGACACAATTGTTGGAACAGCAGTGGAGGGTGGGAGAATACTCTAGCAAATAGTTTGGAAAGCCTAAGCAAACTGGCAGAAAGGAAGCAGTTCAGGTTCATTACAAATCAATGAAAAGTGCTGCACTGTAGGCCCAAACAATCCAGGTGTGAAATATCAGCTGGAATGAATGTAATCAATAAAAGAACATGGGGTGTTAATCTCACCTGCATTTGGCCACTGGGAGTATAGTGAGAAGGCTGTTGCATCAGCAAACAGAATCCTGGGGTGTATCCTCAGGGGGTTAGATTCTACAAGCAAGAGGTAATGTTTCCATTTTATAGAACCTTGGTCAGACAATATTTGAGTACTCCTCATTTTGGGGGGGGGCTATACAAGAAAAAGTCATCATGGTGCTTGAAACTACCAGAAATATCTGCATGGTGGACAGGAAAGAATACCATAAACTAGAGAAGTTACAGCTCTTCTCACCCGATATCAGAAGACATGGGGAGACGTAACAATGGCACACGTGACCATGTTAAGTAGATGTGAAGAGGTCATTATTAAATACTAAATATAAGTGGAAGGAGTGAACACAGACAGCAGATTTTAGGGACCAACTACTTCATGAATCTCTCAAAGTATTTGATACTTTGTATTTGATACTTGAAAAAGCCCTGCGTTTGAGTCAGGGTGAAAGCACTTGTGGTGAATTTTGATTAAAAAAGACCGTTTTATTACCATTTTCCTGTGTCACCTGGACCGTTTTTGTTGGATTTTACTAATCTCTCCAAGTACTTTTCATAAAGGTGTCTGTGCTCCCATGGAACAGACTATATGAATGGGTGGTGGACTGGAGATTCACAAAAGCATTAGAGAAGACATGTTATTGACATCTTCTGCCATTAAATAAATTTAATCCAATTAAAGTCTCTGCGTAGGATGCCATGTAATACCAGCAAAAAAAATAAAAAAAAAAATATATATATATATATATATATATATATATATATATATATATATATATATATATATATATATGTGTGTGTGTGTGTGTGTGTGTGTGTGTGTATTATATATACATACATACTGCTATCAAATTAAACAATTAACATCAAATTATGTGTTACCTCAGTTTTGTTGCGATAAGGTTTCACATTATGCTAATAATTTTTAGTTCAGAGTATTCCACAAGGCATTACAAGAAGGGTTACATTAATAAGTTGTCCAAATGATACCATGATATGTGAAAAACACGGAAAAATATTCACATAATCGTTGATGTTTGTGACAGTCAGCCTTGATAGTATGTCTGAATTACAAGCCATAACCGATGAACAATGTAAAATACAAAAAAAATTCCTTACTTGAAAATACATACTCTCTAACAATAAATACATCAGACAGAAACTGTTCACTTCAGAAATGGAAAGAATCATCATGGACCTCATCCACAAGGACATAGACATCCTTCAAACTTGACCTAACCCAGTATGGCTTCATCAAGGGTAGATCTTGCTTATTAAACCTGGTGGACTTCTTTGAAAATGTCACCAAAGCCCTGGATGAGGGCAAAACATACTGCCTATCTTGATTTAGCCAAGGTTTTTGACACAATCCCCCATTCAGGTATTATACAGAAACTCTCCCAGCTGGGATTAACCATATGTTACTAGATGGGTAGCCAACAGGCTGACTGACGGAATGCAGATTGTCAAAGTTGGGGAGTCCACCTCCACCAGTAGACTAGTTACCAGTGGGGTATGGCAAGGATATGTGCTGGGCCCTCTACAGTCTGGAATCTATTTTTCTGAGGTCCAGGCAAAGGTAGATGGCCTGTGGCTTACCAAGTCTGCAGATAACTGGGCACAAATAGAGAGCCCCCCAACAATGTTAACATATTACAAAAAGCCCTGACACAGGCAGATTATTGTTGACAAACTCATGGACTAAAACTTCAAACAAAAAAATGCCTCATTAGACTATTTAGCAGAGAAGTAGCCCCTGCTAATTAACATATAGATAGCACTCCTCTCAGCTCAAAATCAGTGGTATGAGACTTGGGAACACAGGTCGATAGCCATCTAAACTTTGATCACCATATGTCCATAGTGGTAAGAAAAGCCTTCTACATTGTGCATCTCATAAATAGGGACATCACATCCAAGACCAGGGAGGTTATAGTTCCACTGTACTCAACCCTTATCAGACCACTAATTAAGTACAATGCCCCCTTCTGTATGTACCTCACCAGACACCTGCAGCAACTGGAGAGACCACAGAGGTTTCTTACCAAGAGAATCCAGGGCCTCTAAACCATGATATACTTGAAAAGACTGAAAGCTCTGTCACTGTACTCTGTATCATACAGGCTGCTGAGAGGTGACTTGTGCCTGGCCTACAGAGTGGTCTCGGACCCTGCCCTAATGGAATTGCTTAACATCTATAAATCAAATGGGATAAAAATAACTCACTCCAGTGATCTCAACGTAGCCTGTGACATCAAAAGAACATGCTGGACAGACAGATACATCTCCCAGTGATTACCACTCCTTTGGAATAAGCTCCCACTCCATGGAAACCAAAGTTCCTCAATGACCCTATTCAAGAACAACCTTGACAACTGGATGGATGACCGTAAATTCATCCCGGGGGGTGGCACCTATGTCCCTCACGGATAGGGGCAGTCGGTGATGATCACAGAATCACTCTGCTAACAATGATAATCTAAATACGGGCAATAAAGGTACTCAGGTTTTTACATAGCTAGGCTTGTAAAGGCCCTAGGGCCATTAGCCTCCTATGAACTAGATGTCAGATCAGCTGTATTATTTCTCTGAACACTTTCTAAAACTTTTCACATGTACAGTTAACAAAAACAAAATTTACTGCTTAAAATGTCTGGTGACAAATTACACTAAAGGCAAGATCAAGGTCTCAGTAATATCCCAATACAAAAACAGGAAATTAAGGAGAGTGTGTGTGTGTGTGTGTGTGTGTGTGTGTGTGTGTGTGTGTGTGTGTGTGTGTGTGTGTTAAGAGAAAAAGTTTTAAAAACATACTGTTATTTGTCTTTTTCCTCTTCTTGCAAAGTGAACATGTTATTTGTTGGGATATGCCTATCAAAGATGGGCCTCATCTGTGAACAAAATGCAGCACTGCTTATGAACCTTAATAATAGCTGTTTTCTGCATTTCAGAATAGAGAGATTTGGTTATAGCTCAGTGAAGCCTGGGATAAGGACGCACGGCCGAGTAAGAGTTAATTTATTGAAACAGGCTGTGTGTCCTGGAAAATTTGAGCTACCATTGTTGAACTGAACATTCTGAACTTCTTGAACATTCTGTACTAACTGTTGGTTTGAGGTGATTTGTGATAAACATGTTTATCCTATATGTTTTTCATAGCCAACTGTCAACGGTCATAAATGTAACAAAACGTTGTTTTGCTTGCAGTATAAAAGTTGATGTCAGTAAAGAAGTTGGTCAGAGAGGTGGAGATCATCTTGGCCAACATGCTGTGTAATCTGGTTAGCTGCTAATAAAGACGTTTTTCATCACCTGAGGCAGATGCGACTCGTTTGAATTTTTCTTCTGACAGTGTGTGTGTGTGTGTGTGTGTGTGTGTGTGTGTGTGTGTGTGTGTGTGTGTGTGTGTGTGTGTGTCATGTATGACAGTGCTGCTAACACAGCCTCATATGACCATAGAAAGATGTACTACTCTTAATCCGGCGACACTTTTGCCGACTCCAGAAGAAGGTACTCCACACGTTTGTTTAGAGAGCATTCATGACAAAGTGCTTCCCCAACCAGATTTAACGGATATTCCATTGGTAGATTCTGATCTCGTTTTGTTTGTAGACGGATCAGCAAAGAAGGACACTGTAGGAAAAACACTAGTAGGGTATGCAGTCATGACAGAAACTGAAGTTTTGGAGGCAAAAAGATTGTTAAACATTTATTCTGCACAAGCAGCTGAGTTGGTGGCTTTGACTCGAGCTTGTACCTTAGGGGAGGGTAAAAAAGTGACAATTTATACAGATAGTCAATATGCTTTCTCCACGGTACATGTTTTCGCTCAACAATGGAAGAATAGGGGAATGGTTACTGTGACAGGCAAACCAATAAATCACAGAGATTTAATTTTACAGTTGTTAGATTCAGTGCAACTACCACCTCAGATAGCGATATGTAAATGTTCCGCACATACCAACAGAAAAGTTCCTGTCTCCAGGGGAAATGCACTTGCTGATATGGCTGCAAAAAAGGCAGCTCAAGAAAATGATTTGCTTTTACATGATAATGATTTGGAGCCCGGACACTTCTTAGACTTGGAGACACTAAAAGTAATGCAAACATTAACAACACAGAAGGAAAAATGGCGTTGGGTAAAATATGGTATCACTCAACAGGATGGGTTGTATAGGGCATCAGATGGAAAAATGGTATTACCCTCAAACCTTTTTAGGTATGTGGCATTGGATAGCCATGGACCTGCCCATGTAGGAGTATGGACGATGATTCAAATAGTGTCTAAGGTGTTTTGGTGTAAGGGGTTTTTAACTTATGCAAAGCAATTCTGTTTATCTTGTTTATTATGTGCAAAGTATCATGCTCAGGGGGGAGTTAAAAAGTCTCAGCAGGCATTCCCCACCCCTCCATATCCATTCCACACACTCTGTATGGACTTTATTGAATTGACACCCTCAGAGGGAAAAAGGTTCTGTTTAGTCATTATTGATGCTTTTTCTAAATGGGTAGAAGCTTTTCCAGTAAAGCACCCGAATGCACAAACAGTAGCAAAGCTTTTGACTACAGAAATAATTCCCCGATTTGGTTTACCAAGACGCATTTACAGTGATAATGGGTCTCATTTTGTTAACCAGATTGTTCAGAAGTTGGGTCAAGTGTTTCAAATTGATCTCAAGTATCATTGTGCCTACCATCCCCAGTCAGCTGGACTGGTGGAAAGACACAACGGTGTCTTGAAGAGTAAGCTCCGCAAACTGATGGCAGAAACACATAGATCATGGACTGCGTTCCTTCCTTCGGCACTCCTGTATATGCGAATCTCACCTTCCTACAAAGGACTTACACCATTTGAACTTCTGTTTGGGAGACCATATTATGTCCCACAGTGGCAAGGATTGTTGCCAGCGGAACGTGAGGGGGGCGAGGATCTAGCGGATTATATGAAGAAGCTGCTAAATGTCAAATCTCTTGTAACCAATGACTCCTTTGCAGATTCCAGAAATGAAACCTTGTTAAGCATGGCACCCGGGGACTGGGTGTGGATCCGAATTGTGAAGAGAAAGAATTGGTCATCCCCCAGGTGGGAAGGCCCATACCAGGTGCTTATCTTGACACCTACGGCTGTAAAGATCGCTGACAGGACTTCATGGATTCATATCACCCACTGTAAAAAAACTCAAGACTTTTCCTTCTGCCATTGATATTGGTCAAACTCCACCAGACCTCTGAGCGCAAAGTCTGGCTACAAAGGGGGATTAGCCCAATAGGGGTTAGTTCGTCTCAAACCCAGTGAAGAAACCAATGGTGCGAGGTAGTCCTTAGGGAGGATGGCCATGTTCAACTGGAACTTGAACTGTCACATGATGATTTTGGTGGTGAAAGTAAATATGTCCATACGAGAAGGAACAGTTGCAAGAGAAAAAGGAATGGTGGTGCTGCAAGCGCAAACAGGTGTTACTACTGTGTTTAAAGTGAAACTTTGTGAAGGAATTTTGGATTGTTCTAAATCGAACAATGATAATTTCTTGACTCGTGCAAAATACTTGTTGAATAGAGACTGTACGTCCTGATCAAATGTTTGGTGGTCAACAGATGTGAATGGATGGGAAACAAGTGGTGCAGTGATACCAGAGAAAGATAAAAGCAGGCAATAAAGAATGAAAATTGCGCATTTCCAAGGTACCGAAGTAATTACTATAACCATTGTGTCACCACAAGAAAGTGATTCAGGAGTTTATGGAATCGGAGTCTCTCTTCCAATTGGAACTGATCCTTTAGGGACCCTCCAACTTAAAGTACAAAGCCTTAAGAATGCGACAAGTAAAGCAGATTTTGCCTTCACAGAAGAACAATTGTTACTCGAGACAGGATTCGTACACCATAATGAATGGTTATCTTGGGTTAGATATAGTACCAGAGAGGCACATCGTGAGAACTGTGTTTCTTGTGCTGAAGGTAAACAGCAACTAGCGACAGTCCCATTGATGCGAGATGAAGGTAACCTAACGTGTCTGTTAAAATTATTCTTCAACAGAACTGAAGATAAATGCAAAAATGAAACTCAGCGTTTTCCAGTCATAAGCAAAGTTGAGAAACTGCCTGCAGCGATTTCCTATCCAGGTTCGTATATGTGCATTTCCAGAGATGGCACAGGGAAGAATTATGGCAATATGGGACAGAACTATTGCAATGTTACTGTGAATGGCAATGAAAAGCCATTTCTGGAGAACCAAACTCATAGTTTAGCAGACGTATGGTGGTTATGTGGAGACAACAAACTCAGATCAAGGCTTACAATTCCCTGGAAGGGAACTTGTGCACTTGTAAAGTTAATTCTGCCATTCTACATTTTCCCAGTTCCAGCAAGCAATTTCGTAAGAGAACCTGAAATAAAGCCGAAGTGGTTGAGTAGGAGAAAAAGAGAGGCACCGAAGCAATCCTTCGATAACGGTGTCTACATCGATAGCATTGGTGTACCAAGAGGCGTACCTGATGAATACAAAGCAATAAACCAAATAGCAGCTGGTTTCACATCCATCTTTGTCTGGATTCAACCTAATAAGAATGTGGACTGGATCAACTACATTTACTATAACCAGCAGAGTTTTGTGAACTAAACCAAAGATGCATTGAATGGAATTGCTGAACAACTGGAGGCCACTTCGCAAGTGGCATGGCAGAATCAAATTGCGTTGGATATGCTCCTGGCCAAAGAAGGAGGAGTTTGCAGGATGTTTGGGACTTTCTGTTGTACATATATTCCAAACAACACTGCGCCTGATGGACGTATCACTCCAGCTTTGAAAGGTTTGGAGATGTTATCCGAAGAATTGGCAGAGAACTCTGGGGTAAGTAATCCCTTTACAGACTTTCTACAAGCGTGGTTTGGAAAATGGAGTCATCTCATCAGCAGTTTCCTGGTGTCCATTGGAGTCGCTGTGGCTATCGTGGTGGTATGTGGTTGTTGTTGTATACCCTGTATCAGAGGTCTTCTACAAAGACTGGTTCATACTGCTGTTACGAAGACGATGTACCAGCAATTGCAACAGACTGGTGAAAGTGAATACATTGAAATGTGACTTTTCGCAAATGTTTTTGAAGTTTAAAAGTTTGTCTTGCCAATGAAGTAATGTATGCAAAGAAAAATTGAGTTTTTACCATATATTGCTGAAATAAAAAGACAAATAAAAAGTGTTTTCAGGGGGGAAATGTTAAGAGAAAAAGTTTTAAAAACATACTGTTATTTGTCTTTTTCCTCTGCTTGCAAAGTGAACATGTTATTTGTTGGGATGTGCCTATCAAAGATGGGCCTCATCTGTGAACAAAATGCAGCATTGCTTATGAACCTGAATAATAACTGTTTTCTGCATTTCAAAATAAAGAGATTTAGTTATAGCTCAGTGAAGCCTGGGATAAGGACGCACGGCCGAGTAAGAATTAATTTACTGAAGCAGGCTGTGTGTCCTGGAAAATTTGAGCTACCATTGTTGAACTGAACATTCTGTACTTCTTGAACATTCTGTACTAACTGTTGGTTTGAGGTGATTTGTGATAAACATGTTTATCCTATATGTTTTTCATAGCCAACTGTCAACGGTCAGAAATGTAACAAAAAGTTGTTTTGCTTGCAGTATAAAAGTTGATGTCAGTAAACAAGTTGGTCAGAGAGGAGGAGATCATCTTGGCCAACATGCTGTGTAATCTGGTTAGCTGCTAATAAAGAAGTTTTTCATCACCTGAGGCAGATGCGACTCATTTGAATTTTTCTTCTGACAGTGTGTGTGTGTGTGTGTGTGTGTGTGTGTGTGTGTGTGTGTGTGTGTGTGTGTGTGTGTGTGTGCTCATGGATTATTATTAAGTAAGCAGTGAATGTGGCAGCAGGAAGTGAGTTTAGCCTCCTTCCTGCATTTATGCACACACTAAAGTTTGCTAACTAAACAAACTGGTGTAATTAACCAAACAGTGCACACCACAGTGCTTCTACAAATCAAAAAAAAATGTCATTCCTGAGCTCTCATAGGTGGGAAAAAATACCGTTGACAGAGAAATGAACATTCCAGTAAATACCCCGACTGCCTTGATTGCGGTCATGCCAAAAAGTAAAACAATACTCATTACCTTACAAGAAGTAGGCCTAGAACAGCTTCTACAGTCCTCAAGCTGTTGGAAAAAAAATAGATAAATGCTTTACCTAAAAATTTATTTTGCCTCCCTACCTAACTGAAATTGGTTGCCCTTTGTATAGTTAAAATGTTATCTATAAACTTCTTGATTTGGAATGATGCCACCTGCCTTCAAACATGAGATTTGCTCTCTCCAAAATCACCTCATCTGTCAATTTGCATGATTTTTGTTCTGTAGCAACTCTTCTTCATAGAGCCAAGACTTTTTAATGTGTTTATTTATGGATTAACAGAATGGATGCAGTACAACAAGAAAAATTCCACACACACGGCCGATGTTTTCTAGATCAAACTCTACAACATTCACAGTGAAGTAGCCTTCATAAAACATAAACCTATGGTATATAAATTACAATAAGAGAAAACAAGTAAGGTTGAAGAGTAACATTTTATAATGAGTGCATTAACAACTCGTATCACACTAAGCGCATCTCAATGGATTTATGGATAACTAATCAGCAATATGCATTTAACTGATAACTATACATCCAAAGATAGATAAAACTATTACAGAAGAAATAGTAAAACTATTACAGAAGAAATAGTAATGATGTATAAAAGATTAGTGTAAAGTAAAAAAAAAATAGATTAGTGCTTCTCCAGAGATATTATAGTATAAATAAGACAGGGTGATACAGGGCAGGTACGTAACTATATATCCTTGCAAGAATATATTGGTTCAGGTAATGCGGTTATCATCCAAACCACATATTCTACACCAGATCAAAAGTTCACCCGTAATAAGACCATAACTGAAAAAAAATAGATTCAGTATCTCTCCATCTAGCAAGCTGCCACTCATCGTTTTAGATATTGTGGATAATATTACAACATTCCACAATTTGGCGGGGGTTGGGTCTTCCAATGCTATGTGATGGCCTTTTTTGCATCCACATAATATGAAAACACATGTCAATAATAGCAAATACATACTAATAAAAATTAAATATACCATCATGAAATCATGAAGCGACTCCCAAGGTTATGGGATGAGAATTCCCTCCCTATCACAAAAGGATCAAAAGCATGGTGCTGGGTAGTCATGTTAGAGCAAAAGACATAAAACCAGGTGTTAAGAGTCCCAAAAACTGTCAAACTATAAAAATTCTTAGCACTCATCACAGGGCTAATGCTGCTTCATAGAGAAAACAACTTACTGGAAGTTCTGCTAATTGGAATCTATGTAATTTACCCCAGCCCTAATGGGATTCATCTCAGGCAAATTGTGCCAAAAAGGTTTATCCACGGATGATGATCAGTTTGTTAAAATATGAAGACTAAGAGCTGAATCTTCTTCGGCTGCCTCTGCCCTCTTTGTTCCTAGTGACTTCAATGCTGAGTCAGCTGCTAAAGGTCTGTTTCTCTTTGATTAAGAGGTAGAATAGTCCTTAGTATCCAGTCTGGTGATAGTGAGCTTTTCCTGAGTGAACTTAATCACATCTTCTGTTTGTTGAACGACATCCAATCCCCGGGAGAAAAATCTGCAGTTGTGCAGAATAGAGTAGGTGTGCTTTTAATCCTTTGTCTTTGAGGGTGTGAATAAGGGGGAACCGTTGCCTCCTGATGGTGAGAAGTTGCTTGGAAAAATTTTTATCAAAGCAAATTTTTCTGCCCAGGTACTGTTTGTCTCTCTGCCCATGCAGCTCTGACTAACTTTTCTTTTTGCTGGTTGGAGAAAAAGTTTACAGTGACAGGTCTTGGAGGGGCCGTAGTTTGTGGGGGAGGGGAGCTAATGATTTATGAGACTTTTCGCTCAGCAGTTTAGATACAAGATCCATACCGGACATCATTTTTATCCATGTTTTATTAGCTTGAAAAAGCTGGTCAATAATAAAAATTATATACATAATTATGAAGCAACTCCTAAGGTTATGGAATACGAATTCCCTCACTGACATGTCAACAGTAACTAAAGCTTGGTGCTGGGTAGTTATGTTGCCAAAAGAGGTGCAGCCAGGTGTTAAGAGTCCCAAAAACTGTCAAACTATAAAAAGGCTTAGCCCTCAATGTTGGATTAATGCTACTTTGTAGAGAAAACTACTCACTCGAAGCTCCACCAGTCAGAGTCTGTAATTTACCTCAGCCATAATTGGGTTCATCTCAAGCCCCTGGCACTGATTATGCCAAAAAACATTTATCCACAGATGATGATCACTTGGTAAAATACCAAGATTAAGAACCAAATCCTCTACAGCAGGCCTCACCCTCTTTGTTTTTGGTGACTTGGATGCTGAGTCAGCAGCTAAAGGTTTGTTTCTCTGACTGAGAGGTGGAAAAGTCCATTAAAATCTGGTATGGAGATGGTAAGCTTTTCCTGCATTAACTTACTCACTTTATAATCTACTGAAAGATGTGCCGATCCTTCGGCAGAAAAATCTGCAGACGTTCAGGGAAAAATAGGTGTGCCTTTAATACTTTGTCCTCAAAGGCATGAATAAGGGGGAACCACTGCTCTCTGATGTGAGAAACTGCTTTGAGAAGTCATTATTAAAGCATACTTTTCTGCCCAGGTATTGAATGTCTCTCTTTACCTATGCAACTCAGAGTACCTTTTCTTTTTGCTGGTAGGACAGACATTTTACAATGACAGGTCTTGGAGGGGCCCAGTCTGGGGACTAGGGGGAGCTAATGACCTATGAGCTCTTTCAATCTGTAGCTGAGATTTAAGATCCATATCTAACATAATTGGTATGTATGCTTGTAATTAATGGATGAAATTCTTCTTTTCAGCTCCATCTTGCAAGCCCATGATCCTAAAGTTTTTACCAAGTCCCCTATTTTCTAAAGCACTTATTTTATTTTGCAGAGCTGGAGTAAATTGCAAAGGGAAATTAGTCTGGTGTTCTGCTTCTTCCAGTCGCAGTGCTATATCTTGTGTAGCTTGTTCCAGCTGGGAGCTGCTGCTCATGATCATTGTGAACGAGTCTTATTTCTTAGACCTGGGTACTTAAGGCTTTTTGAAAAGACTGCATGGATAAGGTGAGGTTAATGACCAACAGTGTTAGTGCTGTGAGCTCAGATTGTAATGTTCTTGCTTGGATCCCTTGCAAAGTGTTTACACTTGCAGTTTGTATAGCTTCAGCACTTGCATTTGCTGCTGCCACCATTATGTCTGAGTGAGGATCTGTTGTGGTATTTACCCAGAGCTTTTCATGTCTTGTATTAGCATTGGGTGGCATTTTCTTTGGTGGCGTAGACACTAGCAAAATGGAAGTGCTAATCAACTTTCTATTTATTATTTTTTATGAATAAGAACTTATCAGACGAGGCTGTGGTAATGAATTTTAATATGGAACTCTGTGAAGAGATGCACTACATCAAGCCCTCAGAAAACGAAGTTCAAGAAAATTATTTTCAAGCCATACCATATTGGGAAGTGCAGTCTGCTCTTTTATCCACAGAATGATTTAATTTAAAAAAAAAAAAGTTTTGAAGAGCTAATAGCTATCCACAGTGTTAATGGCCTTCTCTACAAAAATGTGGAAAAAGATTGCTACCAGAATAATTTTTCATCACTATAAAGGAGAACATCCTAGTTCACTGGAATTTATTTCTGATAAGCAAGCTTAAGAATTGAAGGTATTCTAAAAGAATCAAATGTTTTTCTAAATCACCCCCCAGCCTTACATTTCAAGTCACATCTTGACCTTCAGCTTCTGATAAAGGTATTTTCACAGCTGAAGCTACTCAAGGATTTAACCTTCTACCAATTTTCTTTTCATAGTTTATAAAAGGCCTTAGTCCTATCTGGTAGCAATACCACTCTACCAGCTGATGATTTACTTTTCCTGAAAATCAGAAAGGATTACTTTACTAATACAATAAAGATCGTCAGAGACCTTGGCAAGTGAAGGCAGTACAGTAAACTGGCAGTTAACTAAAACAAACTTATGATTATGGCTCTGGAACCACAAAACTCAAAGATGCTGCAGTGATTTTAATGCATCCTTCATTCAAACAAACAGCCCAGTAGCACTAGAACCACACTATAAAAATCTAGGACTTTTGTTAGATCATACCATTTTTTTTGAAAATCTAGGACTTTTGTTAGATCATACCATTTTTTCAAGCATTATGCTAAAGTCATTGCTGATAAAGTATTGAATCAACTTGCGCTCATCTGCGAATTAACAAATTTATACACACAAAGAACAAGAAAAGTGTTAGGTGTCAATATACATCAATTCCAAATCAGAAATATGCCTTGTCAGTGATGATCTTCAATCCCTATTCATTTCACAGGCCAAGGCTGACAGTAGAGAATACCATAGTCTCCTACTTCACAAGGCCTGAATAGCTGCCAGTCAGTGGGAGAGCCACCTTCCTCCTAGGGCTCTTGACCTTTAAAATATGGCAAATAGAATTCTGCCCTCCCCTCCTCTGACCAAGACATAAACAGATTAAATACTTACCCACTTAGATCACAGGATAATGGAGTTCTCTCTCACATCAGGCCTTCCTTTCATCTTTCTGTGAGGAATAAAGTTCTATCTAACACTTCCTCAGCTTCCAGTTGGAATCAGGGAGGAATTGAATTATGCATTGTTTCAAATTAACCTGAATGAATATTTAAGCTTTTTTCCCCCAAATATGAATGTTTTAGAGATAAAAGATGACTACTTACCATCACAAGCCTCAGGTGGTCAGTAAAGCTTTTGATTGGCTACTATTCACTGACAAATGTTGGCATTTACTGAATATTCAGAGAGTCTAGTATTTAGTCATGTATATACTACATATATCCACCCATTCCCTTTTTTCCCCCCATTCTTGCACTTGGGAAACAGGGGTCACTTTAATGGTTCTATATTATAACAGCGAATGATTAAATGATTGAACATTGTTATATCAAACTCTAAAGTTTGAATTCACAAGACATCAAACAACCAGAACAGCGATTTTTTTCCCAGGGGAAAAAAAAATCGCTGTTCCCCAAAAAAAAAAATACATTAAAACATTACATAAAGTGGGGGGCTGTGCCACCCACACCCACCCCCCCCCCACTTAAATATACCAACTCTGAGATCGCACTACAGTGCCGAAAATGGCAAAGTGACAAAGCGGCCAAGTGACTTCTTTCCCAGGGAAAGAATTCACTTATATGCCACTTCGTCATGTTGCCTTTTCGACATTTCAAGTTTGACCAAGACGCATTCAACAAAATGAGTCTCCAGTTATCTAATAGGAATCCACTTTAACAGTGGCAATCATCTAGAGTCAATGTTCACTCTAACAGGTGGCTAAGCCTTGCCTCCATTGTCCTTCCACTACACACATACAGATGCACACATGTAGCTATAAAAGGCTTTTTCTAATGTTATACCAGATGCTTTATAAATTACTATAAATGGTCTTGCAATTTAAACCATTATACCTTGGTTTATAGTTTAACTTATATTCCATTGTCTGTCAAATAGTATATTTTTAATTTGGTTCATCTTGGTACTCAGATGTTTTGTAGTGATGCTTGGGTACAATGTGTTATGGTGCTATTGTTTTGCCTGTGGCCTCTGTAGTAGCTGAAATCAGTCTTCAGATAAGCCTAAGCAGCATGTGTATGTGTGTGTGTAAACTACCAACCAAAACATGTCAACCATTCACAATATCAAAAATGAACATTTCCAACACCAAGTACACCAAAAAAGGAAAACACTTCCTTTTCTGATGTGCTGACACATTCAGTAGTGTTATGGAAAGGGATTTTTAAGGTATGGCACATGGTTAGGGTTAAAGGCAGGGACAGAGTTAGGGTTAGGTTAGCACATATTACTATGGTGTATACGTATATACACTGCTTTCTGATACTACTACTATTTTAGACTTTCCTGTGCACTTGTGTGTGCTGCCACAGTGTTTCCTATAAAGACATCAATGAGAATTTTATCTGTCAAAACACACGCGTGCGCGTGCACACACACACACACACACACACACACACCTCCATTACATCTCTATTGATAGCCTTTGTTCAAAGTAGATTCTGTGATTATCTGTGTGCACTGCTGTCAAGTGTTTTACATAAGGAACACTGACATCTACAAAGAAACTAGTTTAAACTTGCTGTTCAAATGCAACTAGGCTTTCTCCCTACCTACTTTCAAGCTGGTTGCTATTATCATTAAGCAGCAACTGGGTGCTGACTTGTCTAAACATGGGCTAAACTCTTGGCTAGGCTTATAAGGGCATTGACCAATAGCCTAGTAACTTCCTATGATCCTACGATCCTATGATAAAACATGTTACTGTTGTTGTTATGAATTATCTAAGTTGACTGCAATTCTTTATAGTGCCCTGAGTCAGTGCTCCACTGATTTCTAAGATGCTGAAGGTTTTTCTTTTTCCCTGGTGCCCTGAGTCAGTGCTCCACTGGTTTCTAAGATGCAGAAGTTTTTTTTTTCCATAATTGTGTGCATTTTTTGCCTATTCATTCTGTATAGTTTCTCGTTCATTTGCTTGACTGTCTCACGGAGTAAGTTGAGTCCGTTTTCAGCTGGCCAATGGTAAGTACACAAGAAAGGAATTGCAGAGCAGTGATGGGCTGATATGAAATACACATAATAGGTAGAGCATTAACCACTAGCAATATGATGCACCTCTCAACCTGTTAGAGCAAAGACGTCCAGGCAAAGCCATAAATAATGGGGGAATGAATTGTCGCTTGTCTCATGAATTCAAAAGAGATGAAGCGGTGTATGGGTTCAAGATATTTACTGTACATAAACATGTCAGGAACTGTAACTGGAACCTGTATGTGAGCTAAACAATTCACTCATTACTTCAAACACACTTGCATGTGCATCTCCATTCATGATTGCATTCACTCTGGCTGAATGTACAAAATGGCACTGTTCTTGCACGTGCTCAGTACTTATATGCACGTGCCATCTAGCTACAGTGGCTGACTAGGAATAATACACACAATGATCTACATCTTTCCTCTTTGATTTGTTCAACATGCAATAGGCAGACAAGACAATCTACATGCTATAGATCACTTCAATATTAACAACAAATCAAAACTCAAGTCCAAGTCGCTGTGCATCTCCAAATGGGTCTGGAAAATCTACCTGATCTGGTTACATAAAAGCTTTGACTGGGCTTAGCAACAGGGTCAGTCTCTGGGGAATTCCTCTCAATAGGAACTTCAGGGATTGAATCAGGATTATTTGAGGAAAGTACACTGTCCTCTTAAATCTGGAAAAGTGTAGGGTCACTCTGAGAAATAGAATCTTTGGCACAGGCAATTTGCTGCATCACTGGCTCAGAGATTGAAATCCACTCCTTCCAATTATACAAGATCGCAGTTCTTCTCAAATAGGTTCATAGGCAAGTACTAGGCTATCTGCCCAAGGGCATTTATAAGCCTAACCAGAGTATGTCGGCTTTCGCCACCCCATTGATTAATTAACTGATCCTCTGTCAAGCAGAGACAATTAAGTGATCCCAGGGGTGTATTTTCTGTTACCCATCCACTCGTCAAGGTTTCTCTTGAAGAGTGTTAATGAGGGGCTCTGCCTGATGTAATTTGGAATTTTGTTCCAAAGCATGGGGAGTCTCTGTGACAGGAATCTATCCCTCCAGCATGTTCTACTTATTGTTGTGGCGAGGTTTAGCTCACTAGAGCTCGTGGTTCGTAGTGACTTGTATTTCTTTAGGTGGACCATATCCATCAATTCTGAGTTGGACATGGCTTTGTAAGTCAGGCAGAGATCACCTCTGAGTAAGCGATATGCCACTGAGTACAGATGGAGTTTTTTCAGTCGGGCTGCATTGGACATATGTCTGAGGCCAGTAATCCTCTTGGTGAGGTACGTTTGTGGTCTTTCCAGCTGTTGGAAGCGTCTTGTGAGGTAATTCCCAAAAGGGGCATTGTACTCTATGATGGGTCTAATGAGTGATGAGTAGAGGGGCACTTTAACCTCTTTATTTCTAGATGCAAACCCTTTAGTAATTAGATGGGCCACATAGAAGGATTTCCTAACTGCTTTGGCAATATGATTGTCAAAGGAGAGATTAATATCTACGTGGATCCCCAGATCTCTTATTACCTCTTCTGTATTAAGAAGGCTGCCACCTATGTGGTAATTCATGGGTGTTTTGTTTTTCCCAAACGGGATGACTATGCATTTTTTGGCATTTAGCTTGAGGCCATGACTTTGACACTAGGTGTCCATCTCAGTAAGGCCCTTTTGGAGGATGTCCGTGTCAGCGGGAGAGTCAATTATGGCTCCCAGTTTGCATTCATCGGCGAACTTGTTTAGCCATAGTCCTCCTGTGTTTGTCTGTACTTCTGAGAAGTATATGCTGAACAGTAGGGGTCCCAGGACTGAGCCTTGCGGGACACCACTTCTGACTGGTTTAGAGTCGGACCTGGAACCAGCTATTCTTACCGTGTGAGTTCTGTCTGTAGGCCAGTTGGCAACCCATCTCATGACATAGAGGTTTATGTTCAGGCTGGTGAGTTTTTCTGTAATACCCAAGTAGGGAATGGTGTTGAAAGCCTTGGCGAGGTCAAGGTTGGCTCTGTGAATCACCTTTCCCTCATCTATGGCCTTAGTGACTGTCTCGAAGAAGTCAACCAGGTCTAGTAGGCATGATCTGCCCTTAAAGCCGAACTGGGTTGGGTCAAGTGTTTGGAGGTTCCCAATGTCTTTGTTAATGAGTTCCATGATGATGCCCTCCATAGCCTTGCAGACCAGGCTAGTCAGGCTTATGGGGCGATAGTTACCAGGGTCAGTTGTGGCCCCTCCTTTGTGGAGAGGAATAACCATTGCTGTGCGCCATTCTATGGGCACATAGCCTGTGGAGAGGCCGAGGTTGAACACCTTGTTTAGGTGGGGGGTTAGTTCATTCTGTAGTACGTGCAAGACACAGCCTGGGACACCATCTGGTCCCATTGATGCTGTGTTTTTGGCTTGTGAAAGGGCTGTTTTCACCTGTGCGTCTGTGATTTTTGGGACACTACACTTTTCCAGTTTTGTTGTGGGCCCTTGTGGAGGTGAGAGGGGGGTGAAGTTTGCACTGAATCTATCTGCCAGAATGTTGGCAATATCAGTAGGTTCAGTATATTTTGTGCTATTTTGCACTAGTTCAGTGCATATCTGTGAGTTGCCACTTAGATTCTTAACACAGCTAAAGAAGGCTTTGTGGTTATCTTTTGAATCCTTGACTATTTTTCTTTCGAAGTTAGCCTTGGATGATTTCATGAGGGACCTTAGTTTCTTACTGCTACTGATGTGTCTATATTAGAACATCGAAATTTCATAATTTTGAATGTGCTAATATCGACCCCTGAAAATAGTGAAATGACAGATAACCAAAATTTTTCCTAGGGAAAGAATTTGGTTGTCTGTTTCTGTCATTTCACTATTTTCAGCGGTGTGGTGGAAAGTTACAGGTCGGGTTCAAGTAAGTGTGCGATTGGGTGTGGGTTAGGTGAGTTAGGGTTAGGGCATGGGTTAGGTATGTGTGCGATTGTGTGGACGTGAGGGTTAGGGCGGGTTAGATTAGTTAGGGTTAGGGCGCGGGTGAGGTGAGTGTGCGATAGTGACGGACCTTAGGGTTAGGGTTTGGGTTAAGGTAAGTGGATAGTTAGTGGTGTTTGTGCAGTTTAGTGTAGGGTTAACTGTAAGATTTTGGGTGTATGTGTATGGATTGCTGTTTGTTTGGTGTGCTTGTGTTGTGTGAATGTGTTTTGGAACAGCTAATTTTTTTCCCTTGGAAAAAATTTGCTGTTCTGAATGTTCGATGTTGTCAGCGTTCGCTGAATAGGGGTCGATGTTAGAACATTTGAAATTGTGAAATTTCAATGCTCTAATATAGACCCGATACAGATCAGGGATGTCTTTCCTTCTTGGGATTTGCTTTTTTTCTGAACTAATTTTCTTCTTCTGTTGTATAGCCTGTTTATTGCAGGGGTCCACCAAACGGGTTTCCTTCTCTTAGAGGAGTGAGTCTTGGTTTTGCTAGGGATGGCACGATCCATGCATCCTTGTAGGTGCTCATAGAGTGCATTTGTAAAGGTTTCTGCATCTTGGGCAGCATTATCCTTTAGCATGGGGGCTGTGAATCTTACCACCTCTGTCTTAAGTAAGGTGAAGTCTGCTTTAGAAAAGTTTTTTACTGTAGTTTCCTTAGTTGGGGGGTGGTGGTGGGGTGTGGACATCCAGAGTGATTAGTTTATGGTCTGATCTAACCAGTGACAAGTTGACCTCTGGTGTGGAACACCTGTCGCCCATGTTGGTGATGATCAAGTCCAATATGTTTTCACCTCTGGTAGGGGAGTTTACCAGCTGATCCAGGGCATTTGAGTTGATGAATTCCAGGAAGCGCTGGGCCTGGGAACTCGAGTAGTTTTCCCAGTGAATGGTAGGATAATTGGAATTGCCTAATATCAAGGTGTTTGGTAGGACCTTCATGTTTTCCAGTGTCTCCAGAAAGGTGGCGTGGTGGTTTTGGAGGGTGATCTGTAGCAGGCCACAATTTGCATTGCAGATTTGCCCAATGTTAGTTGCATATGGATGATCTCAGAGGTATCATGCTGCACCACTAATCTGGAGGTGTAAGTATCCTTGATGAATATGGATACACCCCCTCATTTTGTGTTTCAGTCCGTGTTCTGTGGCTGAAATGTGTGGTATGAGTTGTAGCCCGGTAGTGCTGGGGTGCTCTCTGGAGCCTTGAACCAGATTTCAGTTACTGCACAGATGTTGATGTTCTCCATACTGAGGAGTGCTTTGAGCGCTTGCATTTTGAGATTTAAACTCCTGGCGTTGAGTAGCATAACCCTTAGTTTTTTGTTAATTGTGCTGTTTACAGAGGTGGGTTTGACTTTTGAGCCTTGCCTAAAAGTGGCACTATGGGAGCAGCAAGAGCCTTGGCCAGTATTCAAAAGCCTAGGGGAGACAGGTGCAAGCCGTCAATTGCAAAGCAATGCAGCTTGTTGAGCATGTCGTCCCAGGCTGACAACTGGATCCCCTTTGAATGACACCAGAAGCTTAGCCAATTGTTGAAACTGATCATTTTTTTCTTTATACTGAGGTATCATTCTTGGTGAGGGCAGGATGCTACTCAGGGTCATACCAGCCTGGGCTACATGATCAGAGAGCTCTTCCATGTCTCTTTTCATGTACTCCAGGGAGGTATGTCTCAGGTCATTCACACCAACATGAACAATGACAGAGTCATATTTGTACTTGTTCTGAAGTGACCTGAGTGCTTGTGTTATGTGGTGGATTCTGGCTCCCGACAGGCAGCTAACAGTAACGTTCTGCTTGTCCAGCCTAGTGAGTGGGACATCAGTGTGCCTGACTATAGAGTCACCTATTACTAGTGTGTTAGGTATGTTATTTTGCCTTAAGGGCTGTGATTGTGCAGCACACTGATTTTGTGTTTTATGTGTTGATGGGTTTGTGATGGGAAGTGCAGGTTGTTTGGGTGTCTGCTTTGGTGGTCTCTGATGCTTTTACAGGTTGTTATTTAGAGCCTCCGAGTATGATTTTGTGTATTTTTTGCCAGTGCTGTTTTAGTAGGTCTGTGTGTGGCTAGAGTTGTGGTGCAAGTGTTAACCTTCTCCTCGACTGTCGGTTCCAGTCTTGGGTGGAAACAGCTTAGCTTCCAGTTTGGCTGCATAATTGCATCTCTCGCATATGTTAATGTTTTGTGGTAGGAGGAGAGGGTGGTCTGTGTACATGTGTTTCTGATAATTCCTACATTGTCATATCCTTTAGATGTTTGCATCCATATGATCTCTCCTTGTCTTAATTGTCTAAGAGGTTTGCTAGATTTCCCTTAGTACAACTTTTGTGAGTGGTGTTTTTTCAAAAGTTGACCACTCTGTTCTTCTTTGCATTGGGAATCAATAGTTGTTTACTGATCGGCAGGGTTATTCTTGTCTGTCTAGACCTTAATCTCTGAGCAGGTGAACCAAGCAAGTTATCTCGAGGAATGTTTCTGAGACTGAGTAGTTTAAAGAAAAACATTGGTACCCTCTCTCTTGGATTTCTCTAACAAACATTTCACACTGAACTGCACACTCAGCTAATCCATTGGACTGTGGATACTCAGGAATAATAGTAACATGAACAAAGTCCCATGACTCAGCAAATTTCTTGAACTGCTAACTTGTAAACTGTGCACCATTGTCAGATACGAATTTGTGCAGACTACCATGGACAGAAAAATGTCTTTAAAATTTTGTAATGACAGTGCTGGTCATTAAGTTAGGAAGAAAGCCAATTTCAAAAAATTTGAATACGGGTCTACTAACATTAAGTAATGTAGACCATTTCACTTGAAAATATCAGTAGCAACTGTCGACCATGGTAATTTAGGAATCTGGTTTAGCAAAAGTGGTTCTTTCTGTTGGTGTGGTTTAGTACTATTGTAAATAAAACATGCTAGAATTTCCTTCTCTATATCTTTTGACATAGAAGGCCAAAATACTATGCCTCTTGCCCTTCTTTTGGTTGAATTAGTACCTGGGTGACCACAATCCAAAATCTGGATATATTCCTGTTGTAATGTTGAAGGAATTACCACCTTTCATGATGATTCCATCTTCCAATATGGGCTCATCTCAGTAAGGAAAATACTTCCGTATGTCAAGTGGTAAACTGGTTTGTCATGCTGGCCATTCTTGACTGATAAAATGTTTCAGCTTCTGGAGAACAAGGTCTAAAGCTGTATGATTTCTAAGTTCATTAAGACATGATGAGGGACAATTTTTGACATCCATGACTTTAAAGTCTTTTTCATTGTCATGCTGTTCTGTTGTTTGTCTGGGTCCTATTGACAAAGCATCTGCAAGGTATAGATATTTGCCTTTTGTATAAATAATATTGAAATTAGACTTTTGCAATTTTAACATCTTGCATTGTAAGCATGTTGGGGCTAAATGCACTGGCTTTTTTAGAATAGTCACTAGAGGTTGGTGATCAGTCTCTATTTGAATAGGTTTCCCATAAATATAATCATGGAACTTTGAACATGCGAATACTACAGCCAAAATCTTTTTTTCAATCTGCACATATTGCATCTCAGTTTGGGTTAAAGTTCTGGATGCATAGGCTAGTGGTATATCTTCCTGAAGACAAGCTGCAATAAGACCATACTTTGAAGCATCAAATGAAAGAGTTATTGGTTTGTGAACATCATAATATCTCAATGTGGGTGGACTGGCAATTTTGTTTCAGAACATCAAATGCTCTTTGGTGTTGTTCTATCCAGGACCAATTTACATTTTTGGATGTTATATCATGTAATGGTGCTGAAAGCTCACTCAGGTCTGGGATGAACTTTCCTAAATAGTTGACCATACCAAGAAAACACTGGAAAAATGCAACATTGTCTGGAACTGGCATCTCAAGAATTGCAGCTTGCTTAGATGCATCTTGTTGTAAGCCAGAACTGGTAAACAAATGACTCACAAAAGTAACTTCTCTCAGCTTGAATTTACATTTCAGAGAATTCAGTTTAAGGCTGACTCCACATGCATGGTCTAGAACTTTGAGGTTTTTATCATGTTCGTCTTCACCATTGCCCCCTACAATAATGAGATCTACTATGACAGCACATAGATAACCTGAAACATTTTCTCCATTGCACACTGAAATATTTCACTGGCAGAATTTATTATTGTCTTATGAGCTATGACCATGAAAAATAACCATTCATTTGGTTCTTTTACTGGGAGTAAGGACACCTAAATTCACTGTTTTGTCAAGTTCTACTTTTACTTTGCTCTGCATTGTTACCAGAACATTCCTAGCTGGTTTGACAACTGGGCTTACTTCATGGTTTAACTTCATGGAATATGTGAATGGTAGTTTGCTAAGCTCTTTTTTGAAAATATCAGCATATTCACGAAAAATATCGTGTGTGAAACTATCGTTCTTGTTCAGACTTATACGGTGAACCTCCTTAGGAAATTAAATCAGTCTCATTCTCAAACTGACTTTGAGGCCTAACAATGACTGCACATGTCTTGACTACATAAAACTGCAAGTCATAGCTGTTCCTAGAAGAATGGCATGTGACAAGTACTGCGCCATCAGTTTGAATCTATTCACCACCATAAGCATCAAGTTTTGTGCACTTTGCTGAATCAAGTTTCTCAACAGCTTTTACTTTGGCAAACATCTGTGCTGATATAACATTGCATTTGACCCACTGTCTACTTTAAGCGCTACAGGTTTCCCATTAATCCAAACAATATAAAATATTTCACCCTTTGCTGCCAGTTGATAATCTATTGTATTAACAGTTTCATCAATCATAGAGACACCATCAACATAAAAAGTTTGCTCTCTGCTTTCTATTTGATATACTTGCTTTTTTGGATGCTCCTTTTTTATTAAAAGTATGTGCCACTTTAGACTTGCAAAGCCTTTTGAAATGATTCCACTTTTTACATTTGTGGCATTGCTGACCAAAAGCTAAGCACTTTTCTCGTTTAGGTTCATGGTTGCCTCCACAATTACGACAGTTAATAATGAAGTTGTTGCAGTCCCATTTGGTTTATAGTTAGTGTTAGTAGCTACCACACCCTTCAGTTTATATCTCTGTTTGCACCCAGCCATATACTGCACACTATCAACATTTGCACACAGTTACTCTACTCATGCTTTTCTCATTTGTAAGCATATTCGTGTGCTTCTCTGTAAGCTCATGTATTTGACAAATCCCTATGGCTTTGCTCAAAGTTAAATCACTGTCTCAAGGCAAACTCTTTCTTAGTGTATCATTATTAACACCAAACGTATGTCCTTTGTCAACTCATCTCGCAAATCACCAAATTTGCACGTTTTAGCTTTATTTCTAAAGTCAGTAATATATGCTGTTATAGTTTCACCAGACATTTGACTTCTTTTGTAAAATATGTGCCTTTCCATTGTAATAATCATTTGAGGGTTACACATTTCTCTAAATTTATGTTTTAAGCACTCAGGGTCTTCCTGTGTTTCAGCCTGTATCACAATATGGCAGTTCTCCTCCTCCCCTGCCTACACGGCAGGTGCATACACAAACGAGTGTTCCCTCTCAATGGCTTTCAAGCCTGATAAATTAAGAAGTATGAATACCTTTGTACTTGTGTCTTTATCAGAAAAAGCAGCCTGTATGAAAATATCATATTCTTGTTCAAACACTTGCCAATTCTTAGCAATATTGTTATCAAACACCAGCGGTTCAGGGATGCAAAATCCCTCTGTGATAACAACAAAACACATTTACATATAAGCATAGACCATGTACTTGTAATTTTGCTCAACTGCACAACAATCTCTCTGAAAAGGGTTCATTTTAACCCCGCAAACACTCTGGACACTTTGGATACTTTAATTAATGTGAAATTTTCAGAAATTGCTTCAAATACTTTTTCATTTATTTTGAATACTTTTATCAGTATGTTGCAATTTCAGACATTTCATTTATCTCAATAATTATTTTGAATGTTCTGAATGCGTCACACATTCGGGGACTGAAAAATCATTTAAATGAGTTAAACAATCTTTGAATAACCGCTGACTTGCTTGCAAGTTCACTCCGGTATATTCCTCCTCTTTAAACTGCATGCCTCATGGCTTATGTGCTCCTTCAACTTTGGATCCCACTTCTGACACCACTTCACTTGTCTCATGCATTCAGAAGAGACAATGAAGCAGTGTATGAGTTCAAGATATTTTATGTGCATAAACATGTCAGGAACTGGAACATGTATTTAAGCTAACCGATTCACTCATTACTTAAAAACTCACTTGCAAATGCATCTCCATTCGTGACTGCATTCACTCTGGCTGACTGTACAAAATGGCACTGTTCTTGCACATGCTCAGTACTTAAATGCATGTGCTATCCAGCTGCAGTGGCTGACTAGGAACAATACACACAATGGCCTACAAAACGCCCATAATTATGGACAATTTTTAAATATTGCTCTTACAAACTTAGAAAGTTGAGAGAGTAACAGGTTTTTTTTTAGCATGAATTTTCAGAAGGCTATGCTATCTGTAACTCAAAAGTCTTATTTTTTTGTTTTCGGTCTTTAATGACTTTCCAATAATTTGCCAAAAAACACAATTTTATGAAAAACAGACCAAAAACACGAGGCAAAAATCTGGACATTCTGTGAAAATCTATACAGTTGAGAGATATTAAAATGGCCAAAATATAAAAAAGTGCTGTGTTAGGAATACAGTTATAGAATCATGTGGAAAAAATGATATGAAATAATACCTACCTAAAAATGTGTTAATTAGGAAAGTATCCCTCTCAAAACATAATTAGATTATCAATGGCCTTAAGGCTGAAGATCAAGAGGTCGATATTCATTACTAACCACTTTGAGACATAAATTATCCCCAGTCAAACGGATCATTGGCATAGTCTATAACTACAGTAGAAAAAAAGCAGTGATGGCCCATTTTTATTCATTTGATCCTTTCTGCAAATTGGCAGTGATAAGTTCCCTGTGCATCCCTAAACAAAAGGCACATGTTTAGAGGTGCAGAGTGCATATTTGGGGGATCCTAAGACTTGTACTTCAAGAAATACAGTCGCAGCATTAACAGCTAGTTATCAGTGGAGTGAGTGTGTGGTAATTAAATGTGTCCACAGACTGTAAAATAATACAACCAACTGGCGCACGCACAGAATAAACATAACGAAATAGTAAATTCGGTCCCATAATATAAATGGGAAAACTATACTAGTACTAGTGAAAATAATACAATGCCAAGTTAGCAACTTGTGCAGCTACCAAGATCACAGGGCCATTTTTATTTCTAGGTCTCTCGCCACACTGTCCTTTCAGTTTATTAACAATAGTTAGTCGTACTGACAGGCCTCTTTCATATTTAATGTACAATTCTATAATAAATATATCAGATTCAATTTAAAGGACTCCTAGAGAACTCTTGCTCCTCCTAGTAGACTTACACAATCATCCCTCCCTGCCCTCCTACTTCCTTCCCATGATGCTTAAATTTACCGGACTTAAGTTTAACTATTCATTTTATTAATTTTCCAACAATGTGACTGAGCTTATCCAGAAATGACCTCTTTTTGTTATGACGGGTGCCAAATGCAGCAAATGTACTTCAAACATTAAAGGCTATTAATACTAAAATAGCTAAGCAAAACTAAAATAGCTAAGCAAAGTACTATTTATTTTATTTGCATTAGGTTACTGGAATAGTCCATCTAGAAATAATGTCCCATTTTAGAGGAGGCATGGGGGGAGAAAGTTCCACAAGTAAAATATAAAGTAGATCACACCAAGCTAGAAGTAAAAATGTAGTATGTACACTACAAATATAGCAAATATACAAAAAAAACTTTTAAACAAAACATTAGCATAGTAAGAGAAAATACTGTAAAAACATTAACCTGCACTAAGTATAAAAATAATGTACAACATAACAAAAATGGCAACGTAAAATGGGCACACTCGGTTGTGATCAAAGACTAAAGACCTGTCAGTTTTCATATTGACAAACATGCTATAGGTCTCATACCTGCATCTACACCACCCCCTCAAATCTCCCATGAGTACGTCCTCAAGGCACTGTCTAGGGCCATGAACACTGCTTTTGTGGGGCCAGACAACATAGAGGGCTGCTTATTGTCCAGCCAGAAACAGGACCTGTCAGGTTCTCCATAGAAACTATTCAATGCCAGTCTCCCAATAGGCTTTCTGCCAGACAAATGGAGAGTAGCAACTGTCATTCCCTTGCAGAAGGTGGGGCATTAATTGACCTGGGAAATTATAGACCCATAACTCTGATGAGCCTCATCTGTAAGGGTATGGAAAAAGCATTATGGAATTAGTAAGTAAGGACAGAGGTAGCATACAAAGTCTTGACCTAAGCTAGTTCAAATTTGACAAGGGCAGATTCTTCCTACTTAACCAGGTTGACTTCATAATGAAAGTTACTGAAGTGATGGATCTAGGCAAATCAGTACACACAAGCATATCTATACCTCACATAGGTGTTTGACACCATCCCACGCTCAGGTATTGTAGATCCTCTCCCAGCTAAATGTTAATCCCAATGTAACTCATTGCATAGCAAATTGGATAACAAATAGAATCCAAGAAGTTAGGGTGAGCTACTCTACTTCCGCCAAAAGACCTGTCACTAGCAGCGTACCTCAGGGTTCAGTACTTGGGCCACTCATCTTTGGCATTTACTTCTTGGAGGTCAAAGCTACTGTTAATTGTTTATGGGTGGCTAAAGTTTGCAGATGACTGTAAACATAGTGCCATCATAAACTCTTCAGATGACATCAAGATCCTCCCAGTAGGCCTTTCCCAAACCAGTACCTGGTGCCAAAACTATGGACTAAATCTAAATGTCAAGAAATGTACAATAATATCCTTTGGTAAGTTAAAAGTCTCTTCTTGTAACTCTCACATTGACAAAATACCCCTGAAAACTGAGACCTGGGAACCTATATAGACAAACTGTCCTTTGATTACCACTTTCCCCTTATTGTACAGGAGTCCTTTTTCAATGCACAACATATTATTAGGGGTATAGTGTTCAGGTCCAGGGATGTGATCATTCCACTGTATTCCACATTCATCAGACTGAGCAAGGAGTATAATGCCACCCTTTGGTATGTGCCTGTGCCAACATTTAATACATTCTGAATGCCCATAATTCTTTCTTACTTAAAAAAAAAATCAAGTGCCTAAATCATAAAAACTATATGGACCATCTATATATGGTTCCTCTTCTCAGTATCCTACAGGCTCCTTTGTGGTGATATCTGCCTCACATACAACAGTCCACACACATCCTGTCAAAACTACTGTACATTCACAAGTGCAATAGGGATATAAACACCTGCTCAAGAGATCACAATCACATTTGTAACATAAATAAAACATGCTGGAGGGACAGATGTGTATTACAGACAATACCACTTCTTTTGAATTCTCTTCCTCTCTGCATAAAGCAAAGTACGTATCTTACACTGTTTAGATGTAATCTGGACAAATGGATGTGTAACTTGAAATTCACCCTTGTCCCTCATGGATAGGGATGCCTTATGAATGTTCTACTCATCTATGGGGTATAAAAACATCTTGAGAATGTATGACTTGGCTTCAAAGAATCGATATTCTAGACATGGATCAATAGCCTAGTAAGTACCTAGGAATATAACTAAGGATGTGTAATTGGAAAGGTCAGTGGAAATGCCACCTTGTGCAGCTGTAGAATATAGGATTATTTTTCCACAGAGATGAGATGAAGCCTTCCAGAATGGAATAGTTTATTGAAAAACATCCAAGATAAGCTAGTGCGTCTATTCTCAGAAAGATAAGGCAATCAGGGTGAGACTGACGGCATTAGTCTATGGAGCAGTTTTTTGACAGTGAAAGTAGGAATTAAATGAGAGTGTCTTCTGATGGTGTAGAGTAGGTGTGTTGTGGTGTTAAGAGGTGTATGTTTCAGGAGGCAGGCTACTAACTCTATGAAGTGCGCATTAAATTCAGTAGCAATGCCCTCAATTTTACGATTAAGGGGTTGCATAGCATGGATTTAGTACTTGACTAACTAAGGATCATAAAAGTTTGGTTTTGTCTTGACTGGTGTTTGGAGACTGGTCTACTAACATTTTTTTTACCACATTTGATGTTGCTTTTAGTGGTCTTCCCCAGCTGTTTGTATTTTTGTAGGTAACGTCCAGGCTTTGTCTCTCTTAGTCATTGGTTGTTTTGTTTACTTTGAGGCTTTGTCTCTCCTATTCATTAGTTGTTTTGTTTACTTTGAGGCTTTGTCTCTCTTAGTCATTGGTTGTTTTATTTACTTGTTAACCAGGGGACTGAGGACTGAAATAGTCTTGATCCTTTTTGATTTGATTGAGGCTTGTTTAGATCCCCTGTAATTTGACTGGGGCTTGGACATTTAGTATGTTTAGAAATGTGTAAGTAAATAGTACATCTGCTTCATCTATATGAAGCGATTTTAGTGAGTTCCTTGTGATGAATTTTAGGTAGAACAGAATGTGTTTTATTGAAAAAGGAAAGGTTACATGTTTGGGTACAGCAATGAGGTTTTGCAGTATAGTTTGAATGTCATGTGGTGGATGTGGGGAGGTGTTCACTTAAGGTATCAGGAACAGAACAAGTTAAGATGACTATTTGGAGCATTACCGAGGATACAGTCAACAGCCAGTTCCCTGCTGATGGTTTTGTGGTATCTAGTAGGTGTTGTAATAAGATGAGCAAGACCGAATATATTTATAGTGTTTATAGCGGTTCGGCAATTTATAGTTTACCACTTAGTGTTAACATCCTTCTGTATTACAGTGTCCTGAGGGATGTTAGTGGATGCCCAGGAAAATAATTCTTCTACAATGCTGATGTTATCACTTGGGATTCTGTATAATAGCTGTTATGCACCAGGTCTTACGTTGGCTAAGGGTAAAGAGGGATATAAGAATTTTTTGCATTTTTGATTGAAGGAGATTTCCGAGAGTAAGCAGTCATGTAAACTATTCCACTCCCTCAGTTTTTTCTTAGTTCTATTAATTCTGAACATAGTGTAGTCGGGTGGTACAATTTCAACATACTTCATATCAGGTTTTATACAATTTTCTGTTACAACAACAATATCAGGGGAGTAGAGTGCCATCCAAGCATGGAATTCTGTTATCTTATTTTGAACATTTCTAAGGTTTACGTTGAATAGATGCAGGGCTGAGTGTTCATTTGGTTGTGGGGTTATAGTATGGATCAAACACTTGCCTTTTGTTTTTTGACAGACCTTTCACAGATGGATGCAGCTATCAGCCAGTCCTATATGCCAAAGTGCTTAACTCATTCCCTCCAGTGGAGATCTTTTGTGTATGTTCCCAGAATGAAGTTATCACGTCACAATTCAAACAAATGTTCATCTCTCTACTCTACAACTATATATGTTACTAGAAAACAGAAAATGACAAACTGTTCAACACAAAGTAATCTTTACCGTGGTTGCATTCATGTGATTCTAGGTCTTAAACTGAATTTTATAATCCACAATAAATAACTAGTGCATTTTACAGTGATGTATAAACAGCTTACACTATCTCAGTAATCATTCAAGTTACACACATATTGCAAGCAGCATTTTCATCAAAGCAGTGAGCTTTCATATGAAGTTGCACAGTTCTGTCTGTGCTACTTGACTGTTATTTTTTTTTTTTGAAATATCACTACTTGATTGTTGAAATCTCGCGGTGGTGGTGCTGCAGTAGCGTTGTCACCTCACAGTAAGACGCTGTCTGGTTCGATTCTCAGTTAGAGCGTCTTCTGCATGGAGACATGCGTGAATGGGCGTACCTTCGTTGAAGGTTGTGTGTCAGGGCTGGTAACTCGGCACGTAAAAATCAGCTACCAATCATTAGCGGACCGGAGTTCCGCTGTGGCGACCCCTAACCGGGAAAAGCCAAATGACACAACTACTTGATTGTTGAGATATTTAGAGAAATATGAAAATTATTACAATACCAATAAATGGTATACAAATAATGTCCTTATTTCTTTGGCAGCACTGGACAGAGGTCAAATATCAGTACTGTTGTGTGTCATCATTTAAGCTTTAAGATGAAATCTTCTAATACCTTGTATATAGCTCAGTTTTGTAATTATTAATGCAAATAGGAGCAAGCAATATCTGAAAAGCTACAAATGTCAGTAGGATGCAACTGCAATTACCTGAAGGCATCACTAGGCAGCACAGCACTGTTATATTTAAAAGAGAATCTGCCTGAATCATCCACTTTCCAGTTACTCAGTCATGACAAAGATGATTCTGGTTGGAAGCAATATGATGTCCTAGTGGTAAGGTATCTGCCTCTCATATTCATGATCCAGGGTTCAGTCCTAACTGCTTGTCTCTGTCTGCATGGAGGTTTTGTATGCATTTCTGGTGTCTAAAGTGGTTTCATCTGATTATTACCCATTTCAGAAACATACTTTTTGTCTGCCTACACTAAACTGCAAGCATACTAGATACATTTACCTATGCCCTTGTGGCTAGCTTACGGCTAAAGAGGACAAGAAAAGCATGAGCTTGCTTCCCTGCTTAAAAATTAAAATTTAAGGAAATGCACATCCAAAACAGCAGGTTATTTCTGGAAGGTATACATAAAGCTTTGTAGAGGTAATTCAGAGGAAACTGTGGTAAAACCGTCCTGCAGACAGAATTAATCAAAATAAGATTGGGGGGGGGGGGGTGCTTGGATGAACATGTCATTAGCATAGACAAAAGCCAGTATACTTTAAATATGCAAAGCATTAAGGAAATGAAAGGAGACCCAATGAGTGAAACTTGGAATACATCTTGTTTTGTCTTCTTATTTCTTCACTGGAAGTTGCATGTGTATGACTGGTAACTATTTTAAATTCCAAGTCTCAAACGTGATTCCCTCAGAAAAGCAAGCTTGAACATGCATAAATGGGCACCAAGTATGAGATCTGTGTATCTCAGAGTGTTTCCCTATCTTTAATGTGCATCAATCTTGGAGTAAGCACACATAAGTACCAGGAATATGATGGCTGCAATCCCTACATCAACGGTGGAGGGAGGCCTCTCCTCCTTTAAAAGAGGGCAGCAAGGTTCGACCTTCACTATTGTCTATATTTTCATTTTTTTTAAATATTGGAATCTCAGTCATAGGGCTTAGAATTTCACCAAAAATCCAACATGACTGCCTGGGGCTCAGAAAGCAATCAGAATGGCATGTGATAACCATATGCATGGCCTTACGCACATTAATGTTATACAATAAAGTTCTAGTGAATACAATAAAAAACTCATAATGCTAGGTTTTATTTGTTTGTCCGTCTGTTTTTCTGTTTCTATCATTAATGAGATGCCTTGCATTCATCTTGGATCACCTAATGAGACAATGAGCAAATTGTTTTCATTATAGAATGGCTGTGCCACAAGCCATACTGTGCCTAGGTCAATAGACCATCTGCCTGTTTGACTACGTATTTATCTGTTGGTACTGCCTCTCCAATTAGGCCAGATCCATTCTTGCGGCAAAACATTCCAAAAGTGTATTTATTACTTTTCTTGATTAAGTACAGCACAAATGTAAAGTATAGGACACGATTTTCCTGAAAATAAAGTCAACAGATATATACTCAAAATATTAAAACTGCTGGTTCAAAATAAAGGAGAAATTACTTTAGCTACAGCATACATGTATGTTGCTATACATGAAGAGAAAGGTGGGAACAACAGAGGTTGGCAGGGATCAGTAATAATGGGAGACAAGATGGGTAGATTAACAGATGGGAAAATGTAAAAAGAGACAGTAAGCCCAAGTATGTCACCAGTTCAAAACATGCACAGAGGCCAACACTAAGCAAGACACATTCAATGTTCAATGTATTTTCAAACTCAGAGCCTCATTTGAGGCCTTCAGTGGGTTTTGCTACCCCTTCGTCTCAAACTGCTCATCAACACTACTTTTACAAGCACTTACTATATCACTATTTTTAATTTGTAAAGGGACAGCAATCCATAACGTGCCAGCTCTTCTGAGGAAGAACTTCTCAGAGCAGCTCTTTTTGAATTTGGTAGATCAACAAGCCTACAATCATTCTTAGTTCCCAGTGTATACTTAAGAATTCAATATCCAGTTGGACTACTATAATTGTATTATGTTTACATTTATAAATTAAAATAGTGTCTCCCCTAGTGAATCTGTAGTTTGCGGAGAACAAATATAGTCTCCCAAGACAGTTCCTGTAACTAAGACGATAAATCTTAGAAATTGGTAAGGTGAAAATTTCTGATTCAATTTCAATTTACAAACCGCCATGCAGACTGTATAGCAGGTCTTACTGCAGCCAAGTACAAAAATTCATTGACACTCTTTTCAACCCTAGTAATACAGATTTCATACGAGTATTTTTTTTCTGATCACAACCAGGATATTTGTATCAAATTTGAGATTTCTACCAATAACTAGCGCCAAATCATTTACCAATTCATCTTTTCTTAAAATTGTATTATACAATGCATATGGATAACCTAAATTTTAATAAAAAAGTGAAGTACTTTGCATTTATTAATGCTGAGTGACATATTTTTTTCTGCAGATCAAGATTCAACTATATACATGTACCCTTGTAAATTGACTCGGTCACTTAAATTTCTTACCACTGATCCCATCTTTATGTCTTCTGCAACTTTACTAGTCCAAATTCCACTCTGAAGAGGAAAATCAGACAAATAAAGTAAACACAGGCCCCAGCAGTGACAGGACTGACTACTGACATAGCATCACTAATTTTGTCACTACCAGAAAGCCAGTTATCAATCCACTGTTAATGTATTCCATTTGCATTAATTTCAGTAGACTACATTTTATTTCAGCAGTGGGTGCTAAATCAAACGTTTTATCCAAATCCAGATAAATATTGTTTCCGCTAGTCTACAGTCAATTGATTATCATATTAGGTGAAACTAATCAGGCTAGACAAACAAGAATGCCTTTTGGTAAAGTCATGTTGGTATATAGACGTCTTCTTTTTATTACTTCTGACAATAGCTACACAAAGCATGTAAGAAGGTGCACCAGATATTGGGTTGCTTTGAGACACTTCTGGGGATTAGCAGAGAATTTATCTTAAAATATTCATCCAGGATCAGAGATGAGTCCTTCAGCATGTTTTGGTAATAACTACACAGTTTACCGGCTCCTACAACACTCCTGATTTTGTTCCAGGATCATCAATGGTGGCCATCAAGCCAATTATTTTTTTCCTTAGGAAGTCATTTACGGGCTTGTTTAACTATGGATTGCTAACCATTCTCTTACCCAAACAAATTTAGAGCAATGTGTTCACTATTATCTGTCCATCTTAAAAACAACCTCCTTTCAAGCAAACAACACACCTTTCAGGCAAGTTATACTATGGAGGCTGCTTTGTTGCCTTTTGCAAAGTGTTACAAAGGAAAGTCAGCAAGAGTGAACATGGTGGTTCATTGTTCCTAGATGTGTCAAAACCTGGGATACAGTTTCCTGCTGCATACTGATTTCACAATTAACAGAGCTGGGTGTCAGCAAAACAGCTGTCAATTGCCTCAAAAGCACTTTGAAAGCTGCCAAACCAGAGTCCATCTGTCATGAGTGAATCATTATCCGAGACTGAATCCACTGCCACAATGGTCTAACTTGGACCCACTTTTCATCAACATCTTTGTGCATGACACATCAGAACTCCCTCTCCAAGTAGTGTCTTTCGGCTTTTCCCAGTTAGGGGTCGCCACAGCGGAACTCTGGTCCGCTAATGATTGGCAGTTGATTTTTACGTACCAGCTTGCCAGGCCTGACGCACAACCTTCAACAAAGGTACGCCCATTCATGCATGTCTCCACTCAGAAGACGCTCTAGCTGAGAATCGAACCGGACAGCGTCTTACTGTGAGGCGACAACTCAGCACCACCACCGGGTCAGAACTCCCTCTCCAAGTAATTCATCCAAAATATGAATGATTTTTCTCTTATCAGCAAATATAATATCTCAAGTCATCTCTTGGCTACAGGTGTGCTTTATGGACTCAACAAGTGGCCTCACTCAAGTTTTATCTTAAATGCCAACACAACTAAGGCAATGTTACATATCAGCAACTCATATTATCCTAATTTAACTAAAGGACCGTATATATATATTAAATCTACATATAATGCCAGGAATGCATTAGTAAAAAACGTTAGTGCCTAAAATCTGATCAACATGTCCAGTTCAATACTAAAAATTGTAACAAAGGCTTGATTTATTACAGAGTCAAGTTATACCCAAAGATTATACAGGAGACACAGAAGTCCACTTATACCCACTATCCAGTCTGCTCTAAGCCAAATCAGTTTTTACCAATCTGCATAGCACTTAGCTGTTTAAATTAAATGAGTTTTGCAAAACAAAAAAACGCTACATTTACAGCCAAACTCCTTAGTAAAAACACTCTTAGAAAAAGATAGCAGTATGAATTGGAATACTTGCCATCACTCAGCTATAAATGGCCCTTGACATTCTCCGCTCCTCAAGTTCACTGACAGCCTTTACTCTATATTATAGTTGTACATTCCCACATACTGCTTAGGGTTTAAAAAAACAGACAAAATAGAGCAACAGAGACTCAGTTACCAGTGGTTGTGATTAAGTTCTACAATACTCTTAATAACAATGTCAGAAAAAGTCCCAAGATAAATCAGTTTAGTAAATATATCAACATATACTTTTGGACTGGGGATTAAACAAACCCCAAGCAGTGTGGCATTATTACTGCATAATCTGTCACGTTGAACCTGCTGGTCACTAAGTGACATTATTTTCTGCATCTATGCCCTTGTATTATTCCTTCCAGTGTACACTTTGTTCATCATCTGTTCTTGACTTTCTCTACCACTACTCTCTCATCTTCATTTCTTCCATTATCTTCAGCTATCCATCACACTATTTAGCATTTTGTCATGCTGTTTACAGGTAAATTTTTTCTTCATGCTAAAGTTATGTCGACTTCGCTACTTTCCAGAATTTCACAGAATGTCCAGATTTATGCCTCATATATTTGAGCTATTCCTCATGAAATCTTTGATGACTGAAGTCACTAAATAATGATAGACACCCAAGTTTCAGACTTCATATCCTTCAGGAAATGTAATGCAAAACCTGTTTGTTATTCTAGGAACTTTCTGAGTTTATAAGAGCAATAGTTAAAATCTATCCCCAATTGTGGGCTTTGTCTGGAATTGTTGTGCTAAGAAGTTCAAAGGACTGCTTTACACTGTCATTCTCCTGCACTCACCTTGTTATCAACTCTCATCAATTTTTTGTTTTACTTTTTCCTGTACTAGATAAATATAACATACATCTAAAGATAATTTATAATACATGGATGTCAGTTCTCACATGCCACCAACATATAAATCAGTACAGTATGTTTAGCTATTAAGTTCTGCATAACTAAATTGTGCAGACTTAACAGTTGGTGTTAAATCTTGCTTACAATTTCCAAATATAACTATGATTTTTTTTCAAAATCTTTGAATGATCACTGGTGTTGCTAATAAATGTATTTTTGTACTTTTAACCTTACTTAATGCCAGTTATTATGCGATTTGAAGATGAGAGTTTTCTTCCTGGACCTTCACTGAAATGGATTCTACTTAGTTGCACTATCTAAAAAAATGTAAATAAATAAATTGACTAACTAGCCCTATCTCCTTTTGCACAATTACACAATGGACATATTGCAAGGGTGAAAAATTAAGCAAGTTCATTTTCCATTAGGTTATGTCACAGAACTGCATTTTCCTCTTGAAGACCTTAATATATAATTTGTTATGCCACTAACCTTTATGCACACTGATGCATTGTTTATACTTTGAAATGCAAGAATATTACATTTAAAAATCTGCTTACTGATCATCTCAATAACCCCTCCAAATGGAAATGCTTATATGCACAACAAAAATGACAGAACAAAACTATCAAACTTAAAATTAAAAACTGCCTGAGCAATTTAGATACTGGCTTGTCCATTTTGTGTAGGGAAGGTTCCGTTTCCCAAGACATCCATCTACCTAAGGCACACAAGCACAGAACAAGAAGGCAGAATGTGCAACAAATCATGTGCCAACATCACTGCACAGTGTGTACCTAGTATTTGATTTAACAGCAGGGAAAAAAAGGGATAGATCTGTACCAGACACACCACCCCCTCTTAACTTTGTTTTGTAAATTAAGGAGCAGTACATGTTGGGTACTGGGGTAGATGGGCACAAAAAAATAAATATTAAAATCAGAAGTGGAGGGGTACATCGAATCTGATTTTTTTTTTTTTTGCATCTAATGTTCAGTTTATTTTCTTTAACTGCATGGCTGCTGTAAGAACTTTTTTTTCATCTAAAAGGAAAGGAAAGTGTAGGATTTTATAATTCTGTCTTGACTGCTGCATTTTACATAAAGAAGAGATATAGTGAGTGACTGAAATAATGTAATCGCCCTCTATAGTTCTGTTTGTTCTATCATATCTCATTCGTGTTTGTTTAGTCACTGAAGTTTCTTGATGTCATTGGCAGCAGTATACAGCTGATAAGTTATTTATTCAACTGACAAAAATATTGGTACTTTCTATATAGTACACACTCAGGTCACTTTCTATAAACACACATACATGTGTATTTATATATTTATAGTATAAATGCATAATTAATGTGCAAGTATGTTCCTTAACACTGCCATTTACACCATTCTCAAACTGAATAATTTACTTCTCACCAAATTCATTTTGTCTTTCAAAGGAGGTTGCTGTAATACATGTCTAAATGTCACCAAGCATAACTCTGAAAGTGCACCTTACTGCGAGGAATGTTGCTCATTCTGAGTTTTAAAAAAGCCACATTCCTTGTTCCTAATTGAAATGGTCTGTCACGCATTCAGTGTTAAGAATATTTTAACTAATAATAAATAGTAAATGATGATGAATCATATTTATACTTTTTATTCATTTTTTGATGAATTATGTAACACCTATTTTAACTTTCTTGTGAGCTTCCTAGCTGAAGCTGTTAATAAGATGTTAGTATGTGTTCCACATTTTGCCCTTTTATTCCAGATCACGAGATGCAGTGTTGCACATTTGGGGTATGGAAGGTTGAGAGCTATGTAACCAAGTTCAGATACACTTGTTAAGCATACATCCTGTAACACAAAACACGCAAATAACTAAAATAAAGTATGACTTTACCACTGCTAACTAATACAATACTTCATTATGGTATACTTTCTCCATTTAATAGTTATCTACTGGCCACGGGAATTCATTGTGTTATTACGTTTATAAGTATAGTTTTGTTGAAACTGAATGAATGAACTGGGCTCAAGTTGCGTACAGTGATTGTTGCACACCGTATATACATTTTTCTTGTAAAATGTGGAAAGAGAGAACAGTACACCATATAGCAGGTTTCGACTAAATCATGCACGTAAAATAGCACAGCCATAAGGGGCTTTGTAAAGAAATGATTTGTCAATATTCATCACTTGCATAGAACCAAAAGTATCAGAGAGTGTATTAAGTGTGTATGTGAAGAATTGTTTACTTTAAAATGTTGTCAGTTACTGGTGAAAAATTGTACCCTGCTGGGTAGAAAATGACTTTAAGAACTCATATTCCCTCAACCTCCCTTTACCTGTGTTGTGATTTCCAACAAGTCATTTCAACAGACAGTATTTCCTGCTCTCCCCTGAAAAAGGACACTTGTATGGGATTAACTAGTTAGCACACTCGCATACAAATGGACTTATGTGGACATCCATGAAAGGGAAAAAAAGTAAAAACAAGCTGCTGACATAAGGCAGTGCCAGGAGAGTTGGCTCACTCCAAATGTAAAAAGTTGAATTAGAGGGATGCCAAGGGCCTTTTTATTTGTAGTTCTTTTGCTACTTCACATAGCTTGGGAAGAGAGGAGTAGTTTTCTGCTCTTAGAGGTTGAACATGATTGCAACACTTGATGTTGTATCACCTCCAGCTCTGTAAACAAAAATTGTTTTACTTACTTGAATAATCCACTGTAAATAATATATCCACTCTCTCAATTCATTTGGCTCCTGGCACACACGGGCAAAGTAACGTTTGACACTAAATGTTAACAAGAGGACGTGGACATCAACAGTCTGTGCATCAAGGCACAGACGCGATGTGAATGGACAAGAAAAATGCCACTCGGACCGACCCTCATGCCCCCTCCCCTTCAGCTACGCTACTGCTTCCTACCTGATTAAGCAAAAGTAATGCAAAACGTAATGCGCATTTACATAACTAGTTACTAAAAAAAGTAACTTATTACTATTACTGCGTTACTATATTGAAAAGTAATGCCTATTATTACCATTTACCAAAAAATGTAATATATTACAGTAACTCATTACTTTTGTAAAGCGTTACTCCCATCACTGTTGATAGATTTTGAAAAGGTCACCAAAGCAATGAATGATCGTAAAATGGTTCACACCACATACCTCAACCTAGCCAAAGCCTTTGACACAATTTCCCGGTCAGGCTTTGTAGAAAAGTTAAATAAACTGGGAATAAAGCCTTATGTCACCTGCTGAACTGCCAACTGATCACAGATAGGATGCAGATAATCAAAGTAGGGTTAGTTATTTCCTCAAAGGAGACCAGACCCTAGTGCAGTCCCCCAGGGTTCTGTGCTGGGACCTCTCTTGTTTGGCATATACTCTGAAGTAAAAGCCAATACCAAAGGGCTCTGGCTGACTTAAGTTTGCAGATTACTGCAAGCTAGGAGCAATCACTGAATCACCAAATGACTTATCCATCCTGAAGGAAGGTTTGTTCCAAATAAATAACTGGTGCCAAAGTCATGGACTGAAACTAAATGCCAAAAAAAAAGCTTTTAAAAAATCTTATCTGGACAGTGAATGCATCTGTTGAAAGAAATTCCACCTATATTGCACATCTTATAAATAAAAGGATTGTGTGTAGATCTAGTGGTGCCATTGTCCCCCATTACTCGGCAGTCATTAGGCCAGTCATTGAATATAATGCCCCCTTTGGCATGTATCTGTCTAGACGCAGGTCAACAACTGGAATCCCCACAGATTCCTTACTAAAAGGATACACGGCCTAAGGAACAATGTCCTACATGGACCGACTCAAAGCCTGATCACTACACTCAGTACCCTGCAGACTGCCAACAGTTGACTGTGCCTGGCATAAAAGGCATTCTCTGACCCATTACTGATGGATTTAATACACATCAGCAATACTCATTACAGGGATCTAAACCTCTTCTGCAAAAGCAAAAAAGTGGTTTGGAGGGACAGGTATATTTCAGAGGATACTGCTGCTGTGCAACAGACTCCCCATCCACATAAAATAAAGTTCATCACTAGCTATATTAAAGCTTAGAGCTATGGATGAGAAACAGAATATTTACCCCAGGACTGTGTCCTGTACCACTAAAGGACAGAAGCAGCTCCTAAATAATTTATCCCATGCACGGGTCCCCTCAAATTATCTATACTATGATCCCATTTATTTTCATTAGGGGTAATATAAATTATCAATAATTGGATGGGCAAGGCCAATCTATAATCAAATGGAATAGGTTATTTCAAGCACAAAAAAGGAAATTGGCTAAGCTTAAATAACCTGCAAGAGCAGCTAGACTAGTACTTTCCTATGAACCTATGTTCCTTCATTGTTGGCATAATAATTTTCAAACTGTATTATACACCTCTGTGATATGCTGCTACACTTTTAAATGAGGTTTTCTCTTACTACCAGTTCTCCTTAAATATGTTCAGCAAGCCTTATGAATGTCTCTCATATTGCAACTCAAATGGGGTAAATTCTTTGGAAGTTTCAGGTACTTCTCTCATAGCATATACAAGGTAAGAAGTAGATGAGCTCAGTTCTTGGCCTTCTTCAGCGCAGACATCAGTTTTTTTAAAGCATTCAAGCCAGTTTGAAGGTAAATTCTAAACTGCTTTACTTTAAAAAACTGGCAAACATAGCGAATTACCATGGACATTTTGAAGATGTGCAGTATTGCCAGCTATGCCTGGAGAAGTAGGGCAGTGGATGTGTAACATATCCCAGCACAGCTAACTGGAATTTTGTAAAGAAATACATGTCATTTGTATATCAAACGAATTTGTACTGATACTTGTGTTGAAAAATGTATCTGTAAAGCTGCTTGTATTAAAAATGCACCAACAGTGTGTCCTGCTGGGCAGAAAAATAAATATACTTGCATGTCAGACTGTATTATAATTATTGAAATTAATATTGTAAAAGAGTAAGAGAAGAGGTTAAGCTCAGCTCCAACTAACTTTGAAACATTTTGTGAAATTAAAATTACTTCATTTAGGCCATAAAGACTATCTTACAGCTCTGACTGCAGCCAGAGAAAAAAAATGTCTGTGTCAGAGAGTGGTTTATTAGTTCCTGTAAGATGAGTGGAAGCAGTTTATTGTTTTATCACTTCCAGAAGCTGCAACAGATCTCAGCAAAGCTCTGTGTGTGTGTATTATTGACACATATGTGCGAGATTATGGGTCAGTTGCTAGGAAAGGGAGTAGTATGGGAACCAGAAGTCAGATGACCAGATGTGTGTGATGTCATTTTGTAATCCATCACAAAAATGATGTTTTAATACCAAATGAGACTGAAGTCTCAGGGCAATCTGTTTTTGGAACCTGACAAAGAAAGAAGACCCACTTCATCTTGCCTTGCTTTAGTAAGTGACCAGGGAATAGTAATTCTTGAGACCACTCAGGAAAATGTAGTGAGATTAGTTAAGTACTGTTTTTCTGAATCTGTGTGAATCTATTCATCTGTGTTATTTTAATATTTCCTGTGACTGAAACTCTGTTACTTATTGTAAATAGATATTTAGTATTTTCATGGTTTTTTTTACTATTTATTATTAAATATATTTAAATTTTTCATTGTGGCTGGCCCTTTAGAGAATATTTTAACCTTTGAGAGTACTTGTATCTATTTGGTGATTCTGTGGCCACTTCTGAAAGCCTTACTGCATTGGTCAAACACTATAATTTGTATTAATATTATTTTCACTCAGTATAATTGGGCACCCTTTTAAGAGCCTTAAGAGTAGCTGGCTTTGGAGAGTCTGGTGGCAGTGAACTACCTTATAGTCTGGGCAGAAGGGGGCACAGCTAATAAATCTGTGCCAGCCTTTCCCATGTGTGTGTGTGTGTGTGTGTGTGTGTGTGTGTGTGTGTGTGTGTGTGTGTGTGTGTGTATATGTGTGTGTGTGTGTGTGTGTGTGCAAATCAAATCTCCAAGAGTGTGTGTGACAGCTGCTTGGAGCAGGGACAGGAAGCACTGGTTTCATACAGAGGATGCTGGAGGACTTGGCTTGGACATGCAGCTGAGGACTCTACTCTACAGCTGTGCCAGTTGGGAGTCTCATCAGGGCCCTGGAGAGAGGGAGAGGAAGAGAAATCCAAACCCCGGACAGTATGCGTTTCCTGATTGCTCGTGCTTGATGCAGAGCTGCATCTGGTAATACTGGGTGTATCCATTTTTCTTCCAAGTGAACGTCCCTTTCCAGAGTTAGTGGTGTGGATTCAGGTTCCTTGATTACTGGCCCAGAAGGGAGGCATCACAGACATAAATGGGGTTCCCTGGTCTGTGAGCATCCCTTTCCTGTAGAAAAATTCCACTAACCTTTTAACTACTGGCTTAGCATTTGCTTTTCTCAGTGATACTACTTTAACTTCACAGCACAGGGAATAAATACAGAAACATCAGTAGACACCCAAGGTTAGCATGTTACACCGTTTTTTTTTTTTTGTTTTGTTTGTTTTTTTACATTCTGGTAATACAATGCAGAAAATCTCAATGTCTTTCATTACACTAGGCCAATAAAGCCTTGCACAGGAAACACAAAATGTGGTGTTTAACAAGGATGTCAGAACTTGACATTCTAGCTTTAGTTCATTTCAAAGTGCCCCTTCAAAATATTGTGTATGAATGTCATTACAAGTGTTCTGAAAGGTTTTGGAGTGAATAATTGGTGTAGTTTTTCTTCTGTCTTTATGCACCTGCAAAGTAAGTCATTTTAACTGAAAGTATTAGTATGCTATGGTATAGAGTCACACTGTGTATCTCTCTCTCCTACTCTGGCTATGTTTTCTCTGGGCCTACTTTAAGTATCATCTATCCATAGTACTTTCTTAAAGTTTTCACAGCTTACTAATGTGGCATATTTGCAATTAAACACTTTTGCCTGTACACTGACAAAGTGGTAGTGTAAAGCTTCTTTATCTGTACAGGTGTTGCTCGTCCAGTCAAAATAAAACAGATTAGCATTTGTGGGTTCTGTTCAAGCAGCTTTATTATGTACAAACATATCAGGATCGAGCCTTTAATAACTTTAACTTAGATAAACTAGCTATTACATTCATACATGCTCGCCCTCTGGCTGCACTCTCAAAATGGCACTGAAGCTAGCACGTGCTTGCTAATTATATGCACGTGCCTTTCTTGGAAAGTCTTCTTAAAGGTACAGCATACACACACTATTCTACATCCTAATGAGTTATGTAACATTGGCAACATTAAAATTGACATGCAAATATTATGAATAATTCTTTGTCATGCAATTATACAGAACTAGATACATATATACAATTATGTCCAGGTTGCTGTCTATTTCACACTAGGTCTGGAAATAGACCAAATCGTGTGACATAGAAATTAGAAGTAGGCCTAGCAACTGGGTCTGCCTCTGCTGAAATGTTCAACTTTGGGGGCATCAGGAACATCATCAGGAATGGAATTAGAAGTTAAGACGTTCTGCAACAGGAACATTGTCTGGATTGCTCTGAGATCTAGAGTCTATCACAGGAACAATGCTGCAATATCAATTCTGGTACAGGAAGAAGATGCCTGCGATTTCTCCTGTACTCCACACCCTCAGATTCTACAAAGTAGGATCTTGGTTAGGCACATAAACCTGTTACTTGATCAATCTGGTCAAAACCTTTTACTGTTTGTATCCTCACTCTCTCTCCTTTTTTCAATGGACGTAGAGATCTGCTTGATTTATCATAGCTGGACTTGTAGAAAGAACACTTTCTAAATAGTTGGGCTCTGAATGTTCTGTTGTTCTTAGCTTAGGTCTCAACAAACTGGAACTGATAGGCAATGTTTTTCTGGTTTGCCTAGTTAGAAGTCTTTGAGCAGGCAAGCCAAGTATATCATCAAGGGGTATCTTTCTGAGATTAAGTAAGTTCAAAGAGACATCGGTATTATCACACTGACCTCTCTAATAATTGCTTTGCACTCTGTACTGCATGTTCAGCTAGTCCATTTGACTGTGGGTATTCTGGACTACTAATAGTATGCATTCTCTTGCAAATTTCTGAAACAACTGACTGGTAAATTGGGTACCATTGTCAGAAATAACTTTGTGTGGACTACCATGGACTGAGAAATGACATTTGAACTTAGTGATAACAGCAGCGGATGTTAGGTTAGGTAGTAAATCAATCTTGAACCTGTTCAAATAAGAGTCTACCAACACTAAGTAATGCTGATTTGTTCCACATGAATATATCAGTGGCTACTGTTGACTAAGGTGGTTCAGGAACTTGACTTAGCGGAAGTGGTTCTTTCTGCAAATGCAGTTTAGTACTACTGCATAATGAACAAGAACAAAGTACTTTATCAATGTCTTTTACTAGAGTAGGTCAAAATACTAGTCCTCTCACCTTTCTTTTGATAGAATCAGAACCTGGGTGACCATGATGCAAAATATGGATATAGTCACATCGTAAGGAAGCAGGAACAACAGTTTTAGGACCTTTGAAAATAATGCCATCTTCCATCAACATCTCATCTCTGTAAGGAAAATAAGTTTGCACTTCAGGTGGTACACTAGATTGAGTTGATGGGCAACCAACATTAATGTAGTGGTTGAGCTTTTACAAAATTGGATCAGTCTTTGTATGATCTCTCAGCTCATCACATCTCGTAGAAAACTTATGCACTATTATGACATAAAAATCAAAATTCTCTGCATTAAGCTGTCTGTTATATTTCTGGGTGATCCAATCATCCAGATAAAGAAGTTTACCTTCAGTACAGACCATTTTGACATTGAACTTTTGCAATTTGAGCATCATTCTTTGTAATCTCGCTGGAGTTGAATGCATAGCAGTGACTAGAGGTTTGTGATCAGTCTCAATCTGAATAGCTCAACCATAAATATATTCATGAAACTTCGAATGTGCAAATACTATTGCCAAAAGTTCTTTCTCAGTCTGAACATATTACATTTCAGTTTGGGTAAGAGATCTAGATGCATAGGTTACTGGTCTTCCTTCTTGAAGAATAACTGTGCCAAGACCAAATTTTGAAGCATCACATGAAAGAGTTACTGGTTTATTGACATCACAGTGTCTTAATGAGGTGGGGTGGAAATTTTCTGCTTAAGGTCTTCAAATGCTCTCTGATGCTGTTCCAACTAAGACCGTGCAACATTTTTGCATATCAGCTATCTCAAAGGCGCTGTCAACTCACTGAAGACTGGTATAATCTTGCCTTAATAGTTGACCATACAAAGAAAACACTGTAGACCTTGTACATTATCTGGTACTGGCATCTCAAGAATGGCTGCTTGCTTGGACGGGTCTGTTTACAAACCAGTGCTAATAAATAAATGACCTACATATGTAAGTTCTGGTAGCCTCAATTTGCACTTCAGAGGATTGTGCTTTAAGTTCACTTTATGTGCTCTGTCTAGAACTCTTTCAAGGTTCCTGTTCACCATTGCCTCCAACCAATAAATCACCTACTATTATGGCACAAGGAGAACCTGAAAAAAATTTGCTCCATTGCACTCTGTTAGATTTCACTTGCAGAATTTAGTCCAAATGGCATCCTAAGGAATCTATATCTTCCAAATGGGCTACTGAAAGTAGTCAGTAATGAAGATTTGCGACCAAGCATCACTTGCCAAAATGAACATTTTGCATCTAAAAATATAGTGGCATTCGGTATTAGGGCTGCATCCTCCTTGACTGTACGCATGGAATAATGTGATCTCTTTAATGCTTTGTTCAAATCTCTTGGATCAATGTATATTCTGATATCATCTGAGCCTTTTTTATGGGGTGCTATCATGGACGATACCCATTCAGTTGGTTCTGTAACTGGACAAATTACACCTTGTGGCACCATTTTATCCACCTGAGCATTGACTTTATCCTGCATAGCTATTGGAACTTTTCTTGCCAGTCTGACCACTGGACTGACCTCTGGGTCTAACTTCATAGATTACACAATTGGAAGTTTACCTAACTTGTCATCAAAAACTTCAGCATACTCTAAGAAAATAGCTTCAGTAAAACTGGAACCAGGACATGTGCTTATATGATGAACTTCTTTAGTAAAGGAAAGCAAATTAATTCTCAAACTGTCTCTGAGACCCAATAATGACTGCATAGGTCTTTGGACTACATAGAATAACAAGGTGTATCAGTTCCTAGCCAAATAACATGAAAGCACTACTGAGTCTTCAGTGTGAATTTCTTCACCACCATAAGCAACAAGCTTCACACAACTGACCACATTAATTTTCTCACTTTGGCAAAAAAGTGTATACTGACATAACATTACACTGTGAACCAGTGTCTACTTTGAGCTCGGTGGATTTACTATTGATCTGGACAGTACAAAACACTTCATTCTTTGCCAACAAATTCACTGCATCTACATAGAAAGTAGGGTTGCAGCTCTCTATATGATCAACTTGCTTTTTTGAGTGACCTTTCTTTATAACTGTGTGAAGTTTGCTTGATTTACAAAACTTTTGAAAATTATTCCATTTTTTACGCTTGTGGCATTGCTGACCAAATGCTAAGAACTTTTCTCTTTTAGACTCATGATTGGCACCACAATTGTGATAGTTAACAATAAAGCTTGATTTGGGTTTTGCTGATTCACCCTTGTACTGCACTGAGCATGTTCTTTTTTTTAGAACTTGCTGGAAAACAATGGGTCTCCAAGGAAAACCCACAGGGGTTGCTGCTGCCATGTGCTTAGGCTTGCTTCTATTAGCCAAGTGTTGCATGCTGTCTACATTTGCTGTGGAGCCTGTGGACACCATGCTCTTATCACTTGCAAACATACTTGTGTGCCTTTATTTAACTTCATGGATTTGACAAATCTCAGTAGCTTTGCTCAGCATTAAATCACTATCACAAAGCAAAATCTTTCTCACTGCAGCACTAATACCAGACACAAGTCTGTCCTTTATTAACTCATCTTTTAAGTCACCAAACTTACACGTTTTAGCTTTATTTCTCAGGTCAGTAATATAAGCTGCAAAACTTTCCCCTTGCTTTTGATATCTTGTGTAAAACAAATGCTTCTTTAATGTAACAGTTGTATAGGGTTACACATTTCCCTGAATTTGCATTTCAGACACTTGGGATCTTCCCTTATTTCAGCCTGTATAACAATATGACTGTTTTCACCTCCTCCCTCATATACTGCTGATTCATATACAAATGAACGCTCTCTTTCAATGCCTTCTGACCCAGCTAAATTTAGCAAAATGAATGCTGTTGTGTGTGCATCTTTGTCAGAATAAGCTGCTTGTATAAAATATCATACTCTTCCTCAAATGTTCTCCAAATCTCTGCAATATTCTGATCAAATACAAGTGGTGATGGCTTGATAAATCCATCTGCCCTATTAACACATACCAGTGAAGGCTTTTGCAAGTATCCACAAACAACACACATATACATATGCCAGAAATGTATGCCAGTACTTGTAACTATGCCCAATAGCACAAGCCACTGAATAACTGAACTTTGCGAAATAAGTCTCTCAGGTGCAGAAATATGCTTGAAATCGCTGTACTGTAAGAAATCACCTCTTATCAGTGTAAGAAATGTTTCAAAATAACTGCACTGTGCTAATAAGCTGGGCAGAAGAAGCTTGGACTAAGAAACATTTTAAAGTAATTGCACTTTGCGAATAAACAGTACACAGCATACTGAAACATCCCAAAATGGCTGTGCTTTGCTAAATAACTCTTTACAGTGCAACAAACATTTTGTAACGGTGACACTTTGTGAATACACACACCCAGCACAACAAACTTTTTGAAATGGCTGTATTTTGACCGCACTTTATGAAATAGTTGCACTTTGCACACTACTAAACTCTTTGGTATAAATGCACAGTAATAAGCACATACTGTAAGCACTTTTACACACTTTGAGATACTTTGAATAACTGTAGTTATGCCCCGAATAGGTTCATGGCTTCATAGGTGTCCACTAGGCTAACGGCCCTGGGGCCTATACAAGCCTAGCCATAGGATTACCCTGGCATAGTGCCACCTGACCTTAGTTCCCAGTGCCTCTGGCGAGTGTAGCCACTGGTGTTATCCCTGGGGTGAATTTTCTGTTTCCCATCCACTCATCAAGATTTCTCTTGAAGAGAGTCAGCAATGTGCTCTGCTTGACATGTATGGGAAGTCTGTTCCATAGCATGGGCAGTCTCTGGTTTATGAACCTGTCCCTCCAGCATGTTCTGTTAATTGTAGTAATGAGGTTGAGGTCTCTGGAGCTTGTGGTGTTGAGGGATTGGGATTTCTTTAGATGTAGCATTTCTAACAGAGCTGGGTTAGACATGGCTTTGTAAGTCAAGCAGAGATCGCCTCTAAGTAGGCGATATGAGACCGAGAATAGTTGGAGTTTTTTGAGTCTGCCCATATAGGACAAGACTTAATCAATGCAAAATAGTAGTTTATGCCAAAACACAGTATTCTGTCAAAAAATATGCAGTTGTCTTGCTTTATTTATGCTTAATGTGCCCTTTTTGTCTTTTTATTATATTTGTTTTGCTTGTTTAATTTCTTTTCATGCCCATTATACTTTCCTTGTGCTTGTTTTACTCTAAACCTGTCCATTTTGCAATTCTGAGGTAATTTCAAACCCTTTATGTGATTTTCTGATAATCGTTTTATAAAATATCTTAATTTTAAATATTTGTTTAATTAATAAACTTTTTGTGCCTCTCACTTGTTAAATAATGTGGTTTGTGCCCTTGTAATGCTCTATTTTATCTTTTTTAATAAATAAATCATTTGTGCAAGTTTTCATTACCATTGGTTCATTTCTGGCCCTTTTTTTTGCACTTGCTTCTCTTAATTTACCTTCATCGTCAACTCTGCACCTTGGAGCTCTGAAAAGCAGTTTCTGGAATCCCAGTTCTGACACCATGTCGCTAGTCCAGTCACAATAAAACAGACAAGCATGCATCGGTTCTGTTCAAGCAGCTTTATTATGTACAAACACATCAGGATTGAGGCTTAATAACTAACTTGGATAAACTTATAAACAAACTAGCTATTACATTCATACACGCTCAATCCCTGACTGCACTCTCAAAATGGCACTGAAGCTAACATGTGCTTGCTACTTATATTTAAGTACCAACCTTGGAAACGCTTCTTAAAGGTACAACATACACACACTATTCTACAACAGGTATGTGTCTTCCTTCTTATATTCCATCATCTATGAAGGGCAACTAATGCCAATAATTTTCTGCTGTTTTTGTGTTTATGTAATTCTATAACTTTTTCTCTAGTTACATTTGTTTTGCTAAGTACCTGCTGCGAAGAGTCCAATGGCTGATTAATCTTCTGTTTTAGCTTTACAGAGGGAAACCTAAGGCGATGCTCAGGTTCCCTTTCTTAACTCCTAGGGATAAACTCACTGAAAAGTTCCCTTCTGTCTCTAGGCATCCTTCACTACACTTGTAACAAGTACCTTTTGACAAGGATCCATACCATGCACTAAGGATTCTTGTATATCTGGCACTGTAGAGACTTCTATTACCAGCTTAACGACTTGTTCAGTAATGCCAACTTCTCTTCCAAGCAGTACTCTCCCTTTCATATAAATATTCCCTCCACACTGAGACACAAATGTATCTGGCTAATAGGGCTACAGCCCTCTTTTTTGCATACCTTTTCAGCAGCTATTTCCAAAAATGGCAAGTGTAATCTCCCATTACACACAAATTAAAGTCAAATACCCATTTAAATAAAAGGGTACATCAGAAAGTGAAGAAAAAAACACAGTACATTATACAAAGTCAATATTTCTTCACCCACAGCTATGCCTGTGTGTGTGTACACACACACACATATATATATATATATATATATATATATACATACATGGGTCTACTTCTGATTGTCAAAAACACACACTCTCAGCAACCAGAAGATCAAACCCAGTCAGGGAAGCTTCAATGAACTTTGTTGGGAGGGTGGCCTAATGGTTAAGGTGTTTGCCTTACAAACACAAGGTGCAGGGTTTGAGTCTCACAAGGGATAATTGGCTAAGCTTAAAATGGCTCGCAAGGGCAGTTAGCTTAGTACTAACCTATGAACCTATGAACTATTTAAGCGAAAGTGCACTAAATCAAAAGTGCACTTTCGCTAAAGCTGGTTCTCAGAAACACAGTACAGTGGGGATAAAGGAATATATGATTTTCCCCACTGTAGTGCGATCTCAGAGTTAGTATATTTAAGTAGGGGGGTCTGGGGGAATGAAGGGGGGCTTGCCTCCCTGCAAAATACTGTTTAAAGTAGTTTTTCCCAGTTCAGAGAACCAGCTTTTGCAAAAGTGCACTTTTGATGTAGTGCACTTTCGCTTTAATGGGTCTCGATCTTTCTTGTTCGAGATAGTGAAATTTCGATCAAGAAACATAAACCCACACATATATATATATACATATATATATATATATATATATATATATATAGATATATATATATATAGTTATCGCTCTCTCTATATAGATATATATATATATATATAGATATATATATATATTCACACACCACACACATACATATATGTGTATGTGTGGGTTTACTACTGAAACATCGAACATCACAACGTAAAACTATCAAAAATGCTGTTTACATGTTCGATGTTCACAATAGTAAACATCAAAGATCGAACACCAAAGCATTCGAAGTTGAATTCGACTCCTGCATTCTGGTGTCCAAACTACAATGCACTGACAGTCATTTTTTGCAGGGGACCAAGCCCTCCTGCACCCCCACACCCCCTCCTACTTACATGTTCCAACTCTGAGATCGCACTACAGTGCAGAAAAGGGTAAATCTCCCAATCTCCACCGTCCTGCTCTTCGGTCTTCCAGTGTCGACATTGTAACAGTCTCCCAAACTGTTTTCTGCATTCTGACATCTGCAAAACTAAATTGCACACAAGCCACTTTCAACATATTGATTATAAACCATATGTGTGTATGTATATATATATATATATATATATATATATATATATATATATATATATATATATAAATGGATATAGCTATATATAGATAGATAAGAATACATCCTTTTTTCAAAGGCCCATACTGTTATCAGGCAGTCTCCCTCTTTCGTGAGAGAGGCATCATGAAGGTCATATTACAGACAACCTAAAACTTATTTGCAGTATTCCATTATGCCATTACTATCCTTTTTCCCCACAGTCCAGTCTAGGATGCTCATTTTGCAATGCAAATAATCCATGCAGTTGCAGATAACATCTGCTATCACATGCCAAGTGCCCAACAAACAGTAAATGTCCTCTCCCAGATCAGCGATGGTTGGCCTAACTAAAGATAGCCCCTGGCTTGTAGTAAGAGACAGCTGCACACAGCCTCCCACATCAGTTCTGACCATCTCCCTGGAAAAAAAATGAAAGTTGTTCAAATTAAGTTTCTGTGAGAAAGGATGTAATTGAACCTATGGAACCATCTCCATAAAAGGAAGCTCCATCCTGATGCCAAAAATACCCCAGTGTCACTTATAAGACAGAGTTTAAAAATGCTGTCATAAAATGCCATCTAACTCAAATGGCAGTAACTGTAATCATGGCCATATCTATATAGTGTGGCCTGAATTTCCACTCAAATGCTTGTATAACTAAAAGGAAGGTTTGCTGCTGCACCGCATGGCAAAGTTCATTACGAAGTCCTGTAGTAATAACCAGTGTTTACTGAGCGCTTCACATATGCTCTGGCTTTTTTTTTCAAAATACTAATTGAAATGTTAGCATGCTATTAGGGGGTTATTGCCATTTACAAGTTAATAGCAAAATGAATGAATGAATATACTATTTCATTAACATTTTCTAGACAGTATAAGGGTTTACATTTAATGGAGTTCCTGAGCTTCCAAATAAAAAGAAGAGGTAGCTCATTGTTTCAGTTTTTGCCCATTAGCACCACACACTAAGGGTACTACTTCACTTTCTGTACACAAAAAGTTTAGAATTACAGATTCTTTAACAGGTTTTCTCAGAGTTAACTAAATTTAGACAAGCATAGCTAGGGGCATGTAATTAAAGTCCTCGCTTCATGTTGTTGTTGTTGTGTCTTTCGGCTTATCCCGGTTAAGGGTCGCCACAGCGGAACTCCGGACCGCTAATGCTTGGTAGTGAATTTTTACATGCCGAGTTACCAGCCCTGATGCACAACCTTCAATGAAGGCACGCCCATTCACGCATGCCTCCACACAGAAGACGCTCTAGCTGAGAGTCCTTGCTTCATGTCATAGTATGAAACTTGTCAAGTTTCACCTGGAGCATCCGATACTTTAGAAGATTCTGGAAGCACACTGTTAATATCCAACTTTGCTGGATTTTCTTCTGTGTACCAAACTCCTTCTGGAAAATGCCATGTCAGTGACAATAGGCAATGTTCAAGAAGAATGCCAGTAAGACCACCCTCCCCCATATACATGTGCAATGCATTAGGGTTATGTCTTTCTCTCATACTTCTCGACTACTCCACTTTAAGTAGAGCACTCCAGTTTTAAGCATTAATGCAGCAGCTGCTCTTCTACACCACTTTCTACTGTTTCATTGGTTCAGCTGCAACACAGCAAACAACCAATGAAAATATGGCTTCCTGCATTGTATCATCTATCAAACAGACCAGCTGCGGTTAGACTTGATGTGCATGCCAATCAAAGCTGTGTTGCTGGCAGAATGAGAAATGTAGAAGACATAACCTAGGGAATTTGCTTTGAAAGGAATTTAATCTAACCACCAGCTTATTTATGCAGTACAGTGAAAACCTTTTTTTTTCTTTTTTATAGATGGCTTGGCTGCAGAATGAACCACCAAACGGTGTCTATGCACACGTGTGTGCTTTAGCAGAGGCCATAGCTCCACCTCTGAACTGTCCACAGTTTTAAAGAGCATCTGTCATTTTGGCTCATATTTTCATACTGCCCTCTTGGTATATCACTGAGGATTTCAGGTAACCAGTCAGTAATGCCAGTCATTAAGAGTTTCGTACTTCTTATTGCTCAGAAAATGTTGATGCAACACTTGTCGCTCTATTAAATTTTAATAATGGGAATTATAGTAATATTTAAAAGTTGTTCCTTTTTGGATTCTTTGTTGTCCTATTGTTTTTTGCCTTGTCCAGAACTCTTGAGAAAAGAGGTTAAGAGGTATTTAGGTATGTTCCTCCAAAAAATATATGGCTGTCTGACAAATTGGGAATTGCAGTCATTAAATAATGGCATACGTAAGTTTCATCCTTCATACCCATCAGAAAATGTTTGCAAAGGCAAAAACCTGTATTCTAGCCACTTTTTAAGTATGTTAAGAGCACAATTTAAAATCTCTCTCTGGGTCTGTGGCTTTATGACAGGTCCGTGGGTATATACTAGGCTAACAAACACTAGAGCATTTATATGCCAGGGTGCAACACCCAACCTAACTGCATCCCCTTGTAACATCTGTCTTATTTGAGGGGATGTTTGTTAGGATGGGTATGTTAGGAAGTTGCTAAAAAGTTATAGATGATGGGGGGGTATGTTATTTAAGAAATGTTCACTGTCAACCTCTGTCTATAAGAGCCATGCGAGCCAGCACAGGGATGAATTTTGATTTCCCATCCAGTGGTCAAGGTTACTTGAATAAGTTTAGGGATCAGCTCTGCTTTACATAGATGAGGACCTTATTCCAGAGCATGCTGATCCTGTGGAGACACACATGTCTCACCAGCATGTTCAATTCATTTCGCAAGCAAAGCTCAAATTCCTAGATCTAGTGTTTCTGGTACTGTTTGTTTTGCGGATGTACAACAGTTCCATCAGGGCTGGATCTAAGGATGCCTTATAAGCCAAGCACAGATAGTCTCTCAGCAACCTGTAGGGCAAAGAGGACAGAGGCAGGGCTTTAAGGCAATCTGTATAGGACAATGTCTTAATACCCTGGATTCTCCTGGTTAGAAACATCTGTGAGCATTCCAGCTGTTGCATATGCCTAGTCAGGTACATGCAGAAGGGAGAGGGGAGTACTGTACTCAATGATGGGTCTGAGTAGAATGGTACTATATCCTCCTTGAACCTGGATGCCTTACCTTTACTCACAAGTTGGAAAACATAAAATTATTTTCTTACTTCCTTGACTTCATGTTGGTCAAAGGCCAGATTACTGTCAACATAAGTGCCTTAACTGACTGGATGTTTTCCCAAAAGGCACTATAATGCATTTCTTTGCACTGAGTTTTAATCCATGGCTTTGGCAAGTGTCATTTGTCTGTTAGGCTCTCTCACAGGATGTTAGTGTCAAGGGAATTTCTGATAGCTGCCAATTTACACTTGTCTGCAAAACTTGGTGAGCCAAAGGACATAGACATTAACCTTGACCACAGAGAAGCAGATGCCAAACAAGAGTGGGCCCAACATGGAAACCTATGATAGTCCACTGGTGACCTACCTTTTGGTGAAGGTGGTCTCACCAATCCTGACTTCTTGGGGTCAATCTATGAGCCAGCTGGCAACATAGCGAATTATGTAGGGATTTATGCCTAGTTTTGTGAACTTGTCTACAATACCAGAGTAGGGTTTAGTATCAAAGGCCTTAGCCAGGTCTAACTAGGTGGTATGCAGTGTTTACCTTCAACCATTGCCTTGGTTACCTTCTGAAAGAAGTCTACCAGGTTAAGTAGACATGGCTTTCCTTTGCCAAAAGCAAACTGGGATGGATGTAGTGTCTGTAGATTTTCAATGTCTTTGTCGATCATTTCCATAATTCATTCATGGTTTTGCATATTAGACTAGTCAGACTAATGGATCTGTAGATTCCAGGATCACTTGATAGTACTCCCTTTTGGAGAGGATAACTGTTGCCATCCTCCATTGTACGTAGCTTGTTTCGAGGCTGTAGATGAAGTGTGACTCAAGTGGTCCTGACAGGTCATGTTTCAGGCCATTTAGGAGGCAGCTTGGTATACTGTTGGACTCCATTGAGGCTGTGTTTTTAACCTTAGTGAGCACCACTACGACCTGCTCCCCGCTGACAGCTGGGGGGTGTTATGTTTATAAGGATTTTATGAGGGGTGGCAGGGGAGATGAAGGGGGTGAAGTATGAGCTGAATTTGTTGGCAGATTTGCTATGTTGCTCTGCTCAGCGAAGGTGGTGCCATTTATTATCAGTTCTGCACACTGTTGCATGTTACCTTTGGGGTTTCGTACATAGCTGTAGAAAGCCTTGTTGTTGCCTTTAGCCCAGGAAGCTATCTTGACATCACAATTGGCCTTGTTGGATTTAATTAGCCCTCAGTTTCCTCTTTAGTTTAATTCATAAGCTCTTGTCATTATGAGAGTTACTCTTTCTGACTTTGGCCATGACTTGTTTTCTTTTGTTATATACTCTGTTAAGATTAGGATTACACAAGTGTGGACTGTTTTGGGGGTTACTTCTGGTAGGTAGAACAGCCTCTTGCAGCCATTTACATGTTTGTATAGAGATTCTGTGAATAATTCTATATAGGCTGTTGTGAATTCTGGGTTAGGCAGGGCATTGCATTTTGACAGACTGTCATTTAATAGGATATACTGTGCTTTAGAAGAGTTCCTAACTATAACAGGTTTTATGTTTTTGAATGAGCCAGCTTTGTGATCTGACTTCATCAGTGAGGACCTGACAGTGGCGGAGGGACTTGCAGTACTCCCCCATATTGGTGAGAACTGGGTCTGGTATGTTTGAACCTCTGCTTTAAGTACACACTAATGGATCAAGGGCATTTGCATTAATAAAGTCCAGGAAACATTGTGCCTGCAAGTTGGAGGCAGTATATGTTTTCCAGTCTATGCAGGACTAGTTAAAGTTTCCCATGAATAGAGTGTTAGATTGAATGGAGTGTGCCTCAAGTAGGTCTTAAGAGCTGTGGGATAGATGGCGACCTATATCTTGCTAGGATATAGTAAGGGGCTCTGTCTAAGGTGATTTGCATATCCAGGGTATCATCCTGTTTAACCAACCTTGAGGTATACTTGTTGCTAATGAAGATCAAGACACCTCTACATTTAGTCGCTGCCTTTGTGGTTGGTTGTATAAATGTGTTGTGGAGGCACTGTAGCCTTGAACTGTCAGAGTACTTTCTATGGTGTTAAACCATTTCTTGGTAACAGCACAGATGTCTATATTGTCCAGACTGAGGAGAGCTTGTAAGGTATGAAGTTCCTTGTTAAGGCTCTTTGCATTGAGCGGCAGCACCTTTAGATCTTTTGAGCCAAGAATTTGAAGGGTAAGACTTGCAATGGATGTACTATGTGGTTCTAACAACAGCAAGCTGAAGTACATTTCTAGGCCATAATATAGTATTTATGCATAAGCTGTTCACAATCATGAAAGTGGCTATAATAGTCATGTGCATGTGTGTGTTTGTGTATGTATGAGTGTATGTGCCCAGAAGACACAACTCTCTACCATCTTCGATTTTGCCTCATATTTTTGGTGAGATAAATCTGTGGTTTCTTGGCAAACTGTCATTGATTGTGGTCACAAAATATGGACATGAGTTTTGGAATTTATATATTTCAGAAAATGCTTGTTAATGCAAAATCTGTTAATCTAGTAACTTTCTAAGAGTATAAGACCAATGTTTACAACCTGTCCATGACTTTTGGTCTTTTTTTCATGATTATTGAACCAAGTTGTTGAGAAGGCATGGAAGGTTAGGTGGACTGCACTTTATGGTTCTGACAACAGCAAATTAAAATACATTTCTGGGCCAGTATTTAAATATCTGTTGACTGACTGACTCGTTCATTCATTTGACTGGAATCAGATACCTAAGGTGCACACAATTAATCAAATGGCTGTAGTCAGTCATGTATGTATAGGGACGGTCTTAGGTCAACTGGCACCCTAGATGAAAGGGGTCCATGGCTCATCCCTAACTGCCTACTATCCCTCTGACACATCACTCGATGCCCTTCAATCCAGACCTACCCACACCATCCCGATTACTTTTTTCTTCCCTTTTCTAACAGCTTGTCTTGCTCTTCAGTTTTTTTCCAGCATTTATTTATTTATATATTTATTTATTCAACACATTTTAAGTAGGCAAGACTGCACTCTGATAACTGTGGAGGAAACAAGTGCATTATGCAAAGGGTTGGGGGTGCTAGATGCTCTGAGGTAAATGTTACATTTTTTTTTTTAAACAAAATCTTTTCATCAAGAAATAGCCTGAACAAAATTCATGATTTGGAAAGAAAGTCAGCCTTTGCTCTTCAACTTTGTTTTCCCTAAATCTTTCAACACACCCTAACTGGCCAGGACTACAATGGCATCTGGGTAGGGGGGGGCACAAAGCTCCCAGAGGCTGTGAGGGTTCTTGGAGCTCTGAAGTGTATTTTCCAGATTTTTGAACAGCCTTTTTTATCCAGTGACGGTCTGATCAAAACTCATAATTAAGTGAAGAAACTCAGTTTTACTATTCAACTTTTTTTTTTCCTGCATCCTTTCAATGCACACCCTAACTAACCAACACAACATTGTAATAACTAAAGTAAACTGGGGGTGCAGGGGCTGCTAGGCAACCAGATACCATGGGATTATAGATGCTCTGAGGAGCATTTTAGAACTTTTTTACAACATTTTGATCCAATGATGGCCTGAAAAAAAAATCATTCATATGAAATTCAATAAGAAATTCAATTTTACTTTTTTCTTTTGGCACAGTGGTGCAGCGGTAGCGTTATCGCCTCACAGCAAGAGGTTCACCAGTTCATTTCTCGGCTGGGGTCCCTTCTGTGTGGAGTCTGCATGTCCTCCCTGTGATCATGTGGGTTTCCTTTGGGTGCTCCGGTTTCCTCCCAAGTCACAAAGACATGCATCTGGAGTGTTTCTCCCCGGGCATCAGCTGAAAATTGGCTTCGTTCCAAGTCGGACTTTCCCGATTAATAAATGTTAAATAAATAAATAAATAAAATAATGAGTTGTATCAAAGGCCTAAAGCTCAAAAGGTGACCAAACAGCAGTGCACAGTAAACAAAGACAAATGCTTATGATACATAAATGATAGCTTGAATAGTGCCTGCCTCCCCACTCCATTTTCTGTGCATTCCTATCTGGTGTTAAATTTGGATGTTAATTAGGGGACAAAAGGCAACAGTTGCTGCTATCATACATATCTATATATATGTGTGACTAGATCACTGGTCAACTGCATCAGCATACACTATATCGACAGTAAACGGTCTAAACTAAATTCATCACCATGCTAGCGCACACGTGCCAGGCACATACCTCAGTGCATGCAAAACTAAAACAAAAACAAATTTGTTTTTATTGCAGGGGGGCAAGCCATTTCTACACCTTCATGTGGGGGTTGTGGCCCTGCACACCCAGCTAATTTTATATATATATAAATATATATATATATATATATATATATATATATATATATATATTACATACCAACTCCAAGATCACAAAACAGTGGGGAATGGGCAAAATGCCACTCCAAACTGTATGGCAATCCTTAAGCAAGGAGCCTGGCATCCTGCAATGAACCGGCAATTTGAGGGGAAAAAAAAAACACTCTACAAAACATTTAATCTAATGAATGCACTATTCAACCAATGCACGTATGTATACACCTATATCGCTATGTCTATATATATGGATCTATACAAATGAGTCGAGCACTGCTTATATCAACATGCATAATGTCATATCAAATTGATCAACATTATGCATCTTGACATGCTACTGTGCTTGAGATTAATTCTAGACATATGCGAAAACTAAGACAGCAAAACCATCCACACCACCTGCTTACATATTCTAATTTAAAAATGACACAGTTCCCAGGAAAAGGTATAATCCCTTATCCAGGGATTATCGATCTTGCTCGATTGTCAACCTTCTGTTTAGTCAAACAAATTTTATTGATTAAACAGATGTCAACCAAAGTACCATTCGACAAGCCTAGAAGGACACTCTCTATACATACATACACACACACACACACACACACACACACACACACACACACACACACACACACACACACACACACACTCACCACCCACTCCCCCAAAATAGCCACCTCTATAAGCAGCTGTTTGATTGTGAGGAAAATGAAAAAAAATACAGTAATGTTTTTAACTTGCTTATAGTGAGTGAAGTGCTCTTATGTAAGCTGAGTGACCCTTTGTGCATCCCTCTGAAGATTGCTTGGAAAGTTAAAGAAATAATGGCTGTACTTTCCCCAGTCCAATACAAGATAATAACCTCTGAGGTCTGGCATAAGGAAATGACATTGCCAGCCCCCTAACACAAGCTACAGAGACTGTGTACACTCTGAGCAGAGCTGGTTTTAGACTAGGTGGGGTTCAGTGCAGAGAACACTACTAAGCCTGTGCCAAAATCCATTTATACAGCCTTGGTGTTTGGGGGGGCAGGCACCTAGCAGTTGTGATGGTCTGAATATTCTGTGATGCATTTTATCCTTACTTTTATTTTTTGAGAGATGATTATTTAACTGGGGAAAGTGACAAGAGGATTGATTACATTCATCCAGACAACCACCACCAAGCAGTAATAGTCATGTCTCGTTATAATTCATTTGTTGGATTGTGATAAAAAAGATGACCATGTAATACATTTCACCTTTGCTCCAACAAAGCAGTTGGCATATATTACAATTTTCCAAGTTGCAAAACATAAATTACACTAGTCATAAGAGGCCAGGATAGTCATTTTCTTCCTTTTAAAAGCCCCAGAAATTATGCCTATTCTGTTTATATATAGCAGGTGTTCAGTTACCTAGTCTGTTTTACTTCTCATGAATACACACTAGAAATGCATTAAAATACTCCATATTGCTTCAGACAAAATTGCACTAGCCCTGTAAAGTCAGAACAAGCAGTGTCAGAGCTAGTCATGCTGTTTCAGACTGCCACAGCAATTATACCTACTGTGTATGTCTGTGCATATCAGGTGTTAAGTACTCCATCTTACCTTTCAAAAATGTGAAGTAGTCATGCAAAGCCACGTAGTGACTATTTAAAAAGGGAGCAAATGACAAGAGGGTCAGTGACAATTTCATCCAGGCAACCCCAGCTCTAAACCCAGCAGTTATGACGCCTAATAACCAAGTAAAATATTTCACCTCTGCTTCACACCACACAGACAACTTACCACAGGACATTAAAGTATTCAAAGATGCTCCACACTAGTCAAAGCCAGAAATACTGCACAAAATATCTGGTTGATTACTGTCAGTATCACTGTAAAAATACATATCGTACACCTCACAGTCACACCATTCCTCCAGAATTCTGCAGAATGTCCATGTCAGCACAGTCAATCTATAAAGTGGCAAGATTAGTATAAAAAAAAAATCATACTTTTTTTCTTCAAAAAATGCATCATTTAGATGCAAAACAAACCCTTGCCTAAAAACTAAAGCTTCATGCCTACGATTTGAATGCTGTGAGATCTCTGTTCTGTGAACATCACAAGTATAGTTGACAAATCCACCAAACTAGGCGTAAACCCCTACACAACTTGCTGGATTGCCAGCTGGCTCACAGACAGGACCCAGGAAGTAAGGACTGGTGATATCATCTCCACTAAGAGACCAGTCACTAGCAGGGTACCTCAGGGGTCTATACTGGGACCACTCCTATTTTACATCTATTTCTCGGAAGTAAAGACCAATTTCAAGGGCATTTGGCTGACCAAGTTCACAGATGACTACAAATTCGGAGCTATCATAGATTCCCCCCATGACACAAACATCTTACAAGTGGGTCTAACACAGACAAATAGCTGGAGCCAAAGTTACAGACTAAAGGACCAAAACTCAATATCAAGAAATGCATTATAGTGCCTTTTGGGAAAACTGCCAGTCAAGCAAGATGGACAATCCCTATGTAAGGGACTATACCATTTTCCCTGGGGATTGTGTGATCTTGGAATTAGAATATTTAACTAGCAGGGGGTGTGGGTGGTTTTGTTTTCTTTTTTTTTTAAGTTTTCGCATATGCCAACAATTAATCACAAGCACAGTAGCATGTCAACATGCATAATGTTGATCAACTTGATACATTATGCATGATGACATAAGTAGTGTTAGACTAATTTAAGTAGATCCATATATATATATATATATATATATATATATATATATATATAAATATAGCTATATACACGAGTGCAGTGGTTTTAATAGTACATTCATTAAAGCAAATATTTTGTTAGAATTGTTTTATTTTTTTTTTGAACTGCTGGAGTTGACCCCATAGTCAGGGATCTGGGATCATATGTAGACAGTAATCTGGCCTTTGACCAACATGTGTCCAAAGCAGTAAGAAAATCATTGTCTGTTCCCCAACTTATAAGTAAAATCATGGCATGCAGGTCCAGGGAAGTCATAGTGCCACTTTATTCAGCCCTTATCAGACCCATCATCAAGTCTAATGCCCCAGTTGGCATGTACCTGACCAGACATATGCCACAGTTGGAACACTCACAAAGATTCCTTACCAGGAGAATCCAGGTATAAAAACATTGTCCTATACAGTACACCATAAATCCCTAGCTCTATACTCATCCGCCTACAGGCTACTGAGAGGTGATTTATACCTGGCATACAAGGCATCCTCGAATCCAGTTCTAATGGACTTTTTGGACATCAGCAAAATGAACAGCATCAGATCCACCACATCCAAGAATTTTAATTTCGTTGGGGACATAAATAAGACATGTTGGCGAGACAGATATATGTCTCAGAGGATCCTCATGGTCTTGAACAGCTTCCCCATCTATGAGGACCACAGTCCATGCCTAATGGTATTTAAGTGTAATCTTGACCAATGAATGGGAAATTGGAAATTCACCCTGGGTCTGGTCCTCTCATCTCTGACAGACAGAGGCAGACAGTAATGCCCAAAGTAACATATCCCCACCCACATAACCTCGAGAAACTTTCTAACATACCCATTCCTAATAAATGCCCATGATACATAGGGACACAAGTGGGTTGGATTGCAAGGCTAGGTTTATAAAGGCCCTGGTAATTGTTAGCCTAGTATACACCGTATAACCTATAAACCTATGACCTCACAATGCTCAAGTCTAGTGTGAGGATGTTGCTTGACTTGAATGGTCAAGTCAAGTGCAGCACCTCCTTGTAGGAAGACATACTTATTTAGAGCAGAAAATTAAGTATTTTGTTGTTCTAAACAATAAATAAATTTGGAAAGAGCGCTCCTACAGGCACGGTGCCCTAAGCAGTCTCCTAGTTCACCTATGTCTAAAGCTGACCTTTGTGTGTGTGTGTGTGTGTGTGTGTGTGTGTGTGTGTGTGTGTGTGTGTGTAATTAAGCTTTTATAATGATATAATGAGCAGCAAGGACATAAAGATGTGAAAAAAATGCAAAACAGGCATGTGAATCTTTTTACAGTGCAGTAAGGATATGTTCTTCTGCTGCAGTTATGTAGATATGCCTCTGTTGACACCACAAGGTTTCTAATTGTATAGGCTGTACCTGGCAAAAGGTAAATTTACACATTTGTGCCCTCACCTCATGGATGTAAATTTATGCATATCTAAATTAAGTGCTATGGTTTTGGGCCCTCTGTTATGATTTTTGATGACCCCCCCTGCTATGAGTTTGAAGGTTGAGAGGTATGCTCTCTTTGCCCGTGTAAATCCCGATTTAAACATTTCTGTCTGTGAAAAAAAACATGAAAATGGCACGTAGCCTAATGATTTAGGAGGGAAATATTCTCTAAATATTGCAGTAAACTGTGGTAGACTATCTGAAACACTGTAACATGATATAAAACAGGAAGAACTAGTGCTGTTTTCAAAGCCTAGCTCACAGTTCTGTCTTGAAGAACTGGTGAGGAACAGTTACAGTAGCCTCTGGAGAAGGATGTCTCCAAGTATTAGGTGGTCTTTTTATTTGCAAAACTGAACTTCATTACAGCAATATCCTCTTCTACTGTGCATTCAGGAACTGTTAGGAGCATGTTGTCTTTAGCCAAAGTACCTAGGTACACACAGAAACAGACTTTTGTGCACGTGTGTGGAATTTCATCGGTTAGGAGTGTGTCATCAAAATGGCAAGGGATTAGATTTGCACACAGTACAGTGCCACCATTAGAGGTTAGGCCAGGCCAACCTTCTCAGAGAGTATGCTTCTCCTGACATTTGAAGTAAAGGTAATATCCATTGCACTAGCATTTATTTAGCCACTATCATGGCAGAATAAGTATTATAACATTATTTAAATCAGCTCAGCCAGAAACGTTAGTATAAAATAGCATGATCTGCCATTGTACCAATAATCACCAGACTGTGAGTAAAACAGGGTCAGCTTACAACTGGCACGGTTTACCCATGAAGGAGAAACCCAGCTGGGTAAATATATTTTGTTAAGAGTGTGTAAATCCTACTTCAAATGTAGTCAAGTAGTTCATAGGTGTGTACTAGGCTAATGGCCCTGGAGCCTGTACAAGCCTAGCCCATAGAACTGCTCTGGCATCGTGCCACCCGATGTTAATTTCCAGTGCCTCTATTAAGTAGAGCCAATGGAGTGACCCCTGGGGTGAACTTTCTATTTCCCATCCACTCATCCAGATTTCTCTTGAAGAGGGCCAGTGAGATGCTCTGTTTGAAATGTATGGGAAGTCTATTCCAGAGCATGGGCAGTCTCTGGGTTATGATCCTGTCCCTCCAGCATGTTCTGCTGATTGTGGTAATGAGGTTGAGGTCTCTGGAGCGTGTGGTGTGGAGGGATTGGGATTTTTTTAGATATAACATTTCTAACAGAGCTGGGCCAATCATAGCTTTGAAAGTCAAGCAGAGATCGTCTCTTAGTAGACGATATGAGACAGAGAATAGCTGGAATTTTTGTTTGAGTCTGTCTGTATACATTTGTTTAAGGCCTAGGATCCTCTTTGTGAGGTACTTTTGTGGCCTTTCCAGCTGTTGCATGTGTCTAGTGAGGTACATGCCAAATAGGGCATTACACTCGATGACTGGCCTAATGAGGGAAGAGTAGAGAGAGACAATGACCTCTTTCTTCCTGGATGCAAAACCCTTAGTAATGAGATGTGCCACATAGAAGGACTTTCTGACCACAGTGGCAATGTGGTGGTTGAAGGAGAGGTTGCTGTCAACCTGTGTCCCCAGATCTCTTATAACACCTTCAGTGTTCAGTGGGCTCCCATCAATGAGATAATTAGTGGGAACTGAGTTTTTCCCAAAGGAGGTGATGAAGTATTTTTTGGCATTAAGCTTAAGGCCATGGTTTTGACACCAGTCACTGGTCTCAGTGAGGCCTTTCTTTAAGATGTCTACAGCACATGGGGTGTTAATAATGGCTCCCAGATTGCAGTCGTCTGCAAACTTGGTCAGCCAGAGTCCCTCCATGTTGTGATAATTATATGCTTGTATCTGTTGTTTCAGTCTCAGGTAAGAAGGTCTGTATCAAAACTATGGTGCCCCATCCACTCATCCAGGTTCCTATGGAACCTGGATGAGTAGATGAGGCACCATAAGTTCTTACTGGGGATAGAGCCAAAAACCCTCCTGGACATGGGCAGTCATTAGTAAATGCAATCTTGGGGATTGACTAGCATTTGTATGGTATTACACTGGGATGAAACGGCTAAGCTTAAAATGACCTCCTGGTTGATAGCTTAGTGATCTCCTAGGATCCTACACATCATAATGAAAAAGAAAAATTAATTAGGTAGTGGTATTCCTCAGCATTCATTACTTTATACTGATCCTGGTGTTAGGGTGGAAACTTTTGTGTAGTATGAGCTAATGGCTTTCCTCTTTGACCAGTGCTGTTTTGTGCTATTCTCTGTACTATTTCACTTTGATGTGTACCTGTCATAGCCAACTTTCTTTGTAGTGATCAAAATCGAGCTGGAAGGAAAATGCAAGACATGTGTAGATATGAATGATTAGTATGGATGTAGCATCTCTGCCAAGCAAAGTTTACTTCACTTTTACTATATCGTGATGACACCTGACCTTAGTGCTACCTTTTACATAAGACAGCCAAAGACCTCACCTGCTGCTGTTGGAAACTTCCAAAAATCATGAGTCTGGACTAAGCAGAACACAGAATATCTTGTTACTCTCAGTAGAGCTGCAACTATGCAAAAACAGAGAATATTTTGGTAAAAAACATACTTTTATCTGCTCTGGTCTGGCCAGGGAATGCTACTTACTCTGCCTCCACAAACCCTAACAGTATTCCAAAGATGGTCCTAAGAATCCCTTATCCATTTATTATTATCCCTTTTTGTTTATGCTCATATTCTTGAAATGCTACCCTGCCCACACAAGTCTTCATTTCAGTGTTAATGCTGGCAGTTAGATGATTCAAAGCCATTTTTAGTTATATATGTGGGCTCCTTGCTGAAGCGCTGAGTAATAGAGACCTTGTACAATAACAGAAGTGTTGCTGACAGGAGTCCTAACCTCAGCATGATGCAGCATTATCATTACACACTCCCACCAAGAATCCCATGAAACAAGTGCCTATTAGCTAAGGATACCCTGTGAAAAGACAGCTGTGAACAGCTGGAAAGCAGGCATGTAGTTATGGAAACACATCTTTCACTCTCCAAGCATTAAAAATTATAACACTGACCTTTAAAAATCATAACAAGAAATTATTTTTCACAATAGTTATTCATACACTAGACCATATATAGCAAGTGACAGGGAATCTTTGTACAAGCTTAGCTTCCCATAAGCAGGTCTGACGTTAGGAGGAAATCAGCAAATCTAGCAGGAGGAGCAAGGCAAATTCTGAAGGCCGTAATCATAACACTATGCCTATATCATAGCATTTGATAAGTTATAGCACATCATGGCACGTGATAAGTATGCACAGTAACATCCATTGTCCATCGCCCAGACAGCTGTGTCATAGGAGAAGTGACCAGAGAATTTTAGATAGACAGACTCAACGGGTACCATCGAGATTTTCTGCCATATTGGGTATGCAGTTGTAATGTTTGTCACCACTTCCCTTGAACACCTCCTATACTACAGGAACTGATATATAAGCAAGGAAACAAATTACGCATGTTGTATTTCTTTATGCATTCATTTTAATTCAGAACCATATGTAGGTTCTAATTCAAACAGTGCACAAAAAGCACTCCAACAGACATGCTGACGAGAGAACATCATACTTCTGTGACTGCATATCTGAAGACAATGTTCTCATTAATGCAAGACAGCTAGTCATGCAAAAAAAAAAACACTGCAACAGGGTTATGGGACCTTAGGATTTAAAATGTTGTGGTCGTTATCCTCTCCTACCAATTCAAAGTCAAAGGTACCAAACAAAATATAAAACTGAATGCTAAGTCACCAGTGAAAAACTGCCACTTGCATTCCTTTCTTCTTGATAAGTGGAAAAGTACATACACACAAAAAAAAACTGCAGTGTACCATCATGACAGCAGCACATATGTTTATTGGCATGGTAACCGCAATGCAACTTCCCTTCAGGCATGATTTCTTGAGTTTTAATGGCAGCCAGAAATGTGGTTTAAGGCTAATTATTCTAACATCACAATTCTTGGTTTTGATGGCATGTCAAGAAACATAACTACAGCACTATTTTTTTTCTTTTCTGACAATATATTCGTAAACTTGGACTAGGGCCTTTGCCTCCAAAGCTTCTAATGAATGAAGCAGTTAACCTGAGCTCTGGTATTGTTAGTATGTGCATGCATTCTCAGTTAACCTGAGCTCTGGTTTGGTTAGTATGTGCATGCATTCTCAGTTAACCTGAGCTCTGGTTTTGTTAGTATGTGCATGCATTCTCAGTTAACCTGAGCTCTGGTTTTGTTAGTATGTGCATGCATTCTCAATTAACCTGAGCTCTGGTTTGATTAGTATGTGCATGCACTCTCAGTTAACCTGAGCTCTGCTTTGGTTAGTATGTGCATGCATACTCAGTTAACCTGAGCTCTGGTTTGGTTAGTATGTGCATGCATTCTCAATTAACCTGAGCTCTGGTTTGATTAGTATGTGCATGCACTCTCAGTTAACCTGAGCTCTGCTTTGGTTAGTATGTGCATGCACTCTCAGTTAACCTGAGCTCTGCTTTGGTTAGTATGTGCATGCATTCTCAGTTAACCTGAGCTCTGGTTTTGTTAGTATGTGCATGCATTCTCAGTTAACCTGAGCTCTGGTTTGATTAGTATGTGCATGCATTCTCAGTTAACCTGAGCTCTGGTTTTGTTAGTATGCGCATGCATACTCAGTTAACCTGAGCTCTGGTTTGATTAGTATGTGCATGCATTCTCAGTTAACCTGAGCTCTGGTTTGGTTAGTATGTGCATGCATTCTCAGTAAACCTGAGCTCTGGTTTTGTTAGTATGTGCATGCATTCTCAGTTAACCTGAGCTCTGGTTTGGTTAGTATGTGCATGCATTCTCAGTTAACCTGAGCTCTGGTTTGGTTAGTATGTGCATGCATTCTCAGTAAACCTGAGCTCTGGTTTTGTTAGTATGTGCATGCATTCTCAGTTAACCTGAGCTCTGGTTTGGTTAGTATGTGCATGCATTCTCAGTTAACCTGAGCTCTGGTTTGGTTAGTATGTGCATGCATTCTCAGTAAACCTGAGCTCTGGTTTATCTAGTATATGCATGCATTCTCTTCCTCTATTTCGGGGATGTATTGTGATGGGGCAAGGAAGGTGCTCCTGAATGTGCATCTGGAATGAGATGATTTTCTCCTCCTTATTACCTATAATCATTACCCTGCTGGCCGTTTGGCCCATTCTTTCCTGTTTAACCATGGATGAGAACTGACAGAGGAGCCATCACAATGACAGCTAATGGGGTGTTCTGCTGGTATTAGCCCTAATCTCACTGGGCATGCCCAGTAACATTTTACCAGATTTGTTGTGCAATGGGCATCAGTAAGTGTATGTTACTCACTTCTGCAAGTGATGTAACCCCTCTCCCCCCAAAGATTGCCCTGTAACCATTAGGAGGCAGTACTCACCTATGGATCCCAGTCTCTACCAGGGACTCTGCCATGGAACTGTATACCCTGAAATGCACTCTTATACCCTTCCCCCGAAGGCAAGTGAGCCAGTAATATGGTACATCTCCTCCCATCTGTCAGCAGTTACCTGAGCCACTAGCCATAGTCAAGGCTTTATACCTCTATGCCAACATATATGGCAGACTGAGGTGGTGAGTTTATACATTTCTGTTCCCATTTGTCTGTGTGATCATTCAAATCCTAACTGATTAGGATTCTTATTCATTAATTAACTTGGTTTTCAAAGAATATTGGTTGGTGGGCATGTTCACAGTGGATCTTGATTTGCCACTAAATTAGCATATTGAAGTTTGTACACGTAAAGCGATCAGGATTTATCAGAAAAAGTTAAAAGTCAGTAAGCAACAGCATTCACCTCAAGATGTATTTTGAGTTGCTTATACTAAAAACAATTGTCAAAAGAAATATACTTCAGGACTATTTCTTTCACTGCATCATAACAAAAATATTTTGCTCTTCAAACCTGGCACAGAAAAGAAACTAACCAACTTCTTTATACAGAACAGCTAGAGCCTATAATGTAAAATAGGCATTGTAGGATGTTTAAATAGCTATCATCTGCAGTTTTAATTTCCCCCATTTTATTTTTCTTAATGACACTAAAACATCACAACTAAAACTTCAGAAGACAGGAATGCTTACAGATCTATGACACAAAACTGTAACTAATATGAATGACAGGGTAAGCATTCTGAGATATCTAAAAACCACTGATATCCATGACTATGCACGAAGAATGGCTCTCAGTGTACTCTTTGGGAGACGAGACTGTTTTGACACTGTATTTATACAGGAGTACTAATTATTGTATTTTCTACATAGTAGCTCTAAATCTTTCAGTGAGTTTATTCACAAGAGTTGGAAGTTTGAGCCTGTACTGGAAAAAGCTAGAACTTTGAACTGCAGTAATGCACACATATGATTTTGGATATGGGACAGAAATGCCATGAACACCATTGCCAATGGTGGCATGCACGCACAGTAAAGGGTCTGACTTTGTAATGCTTGGAAATGTTAAGATGTGAGGGGCAAACAGAGTCTTGTGAGATTAATGTTAAAACTGTTAGAAGATATATAATGTTAGAACAACGTGCGTTTAAGTTTCGGATACATACATATATACCTTACTCGTGTGTGTTTCTGGGCAGACATGCTCAGTTGTGAGATAAATCAAAGAGGTTTAATGTGCATGTAATTATGTGTGTCTGTGTGTGTGCATGTGACATGATGGCATTCCTGGGAGGTAGCTGGCAGGCAGTACCAAGAGGGATATGCATTACTGTTAGCCATATGAGACCGTAAAACACTTTAAGCACTTGCTTTAAAAGTTTCATGGGTGCTGGGATATGGTGGAGTATGGTAGGTAGGCAGCTGGCTCTTTAAACTCTCACCTAACAGGCAGGTAACTATTTCTGGGTTGGAGGTAGCTATTTATGTTAATGAACAATGACCACAAATAAGCCTAAGCAAATTAACTCACAGTGAGATGTAAATGAGAAATTATGTAAACCAGCATGTGCTAATGAAGTGTTCTTTTGCTCACTTGTGATCGATAGTCAGATTTCCATGGCATCCGCAGATTAATTATAAAAAGCAGAGTTGTGCCTGTTATATCTACTTTGCAATCCATGAACTTGCTGTTAGCTTAGCTGTTTTAATTGCTGTCCCTAAAAACATGATTTAACTTGTTCTTTCTCTGCCTTGCTCCCTTGTTTTGTATTATTACTGCATCCAACATGTCATGGTCACACATAAAAACTTTCAACATAATCATAAGTCAAACAACACAACAAATGAAAGCAAGCTTGCCATCCTCATAAGAAAAACTTACGTCACACAAATCCCACAATTATATGCACATGCCGAGTCCAGCCAAGTAAAGCTGAGCTGAAATAATGTTTGCACCATCATGAATGCATTCACAATAAAGAAAGCAGTGTATTAACACTTTGTTAACACATCCATCCTTTCATGAGCCCAACCACATTCTAGTAATCATAATATAGTCATTTCTTATTTAACAGGGACATTCTGGGAATCTCCCAATAAAGACATGTTTCACTGCATCTCTACCATGTATGCGCAATCACTAAAAGACAAAGTAAATGATTTTCTTACTCACCACTAACCATATCCACTGCTGCTGTAATGATTTCCCATTTACAAATGACAGCTTACAGTATTCACCAAATCCATTGTAATATGCCCATTATATAAATAAAAAATATTTCTTGAAATGAACTCAATCTTATGTCATACTTCTATCTTTTTTCTTAATCTAAAAAGTTAGCGGTTTCCTAAATGATTTGCTGCCTAACTGAAATAAATCCTAGGTAATATGGGCACTATTAAATTTACTCACAAGTTCAAGATCCTTTACTCATTTTGTATGCAGATAAGACCCTTTTACATTTATCTCCATGAATCACAGTAATATGTGAATGCTTATAGCACCTTATGCACGTAATTGGTCTCGGTTTAACGCTTATCCTCAGGCACTTTACCTTTTGTCATAAACAGGAATGTTTATGAAAATGCCTGCACATTTCTGTAGTCCTCATGAATAACCTCTGCTGACCATATTTGCATATAGATGTAGCGCCATTCTTCGCAGATTACCACTATGAAAGTCTGAAACCCAGGACTGTGAGTACCACCCTTTGTTTTATTTATCTACAGTTTTCGGCCTAAAGGCAGTCTACCTAAACATGCTATATTGTGTGCACATCTGGAGTCTGCATGAGGCACAAACTAATATTGCTGTCAAAATGGAGGTTTTTTATTTTCCCATTTGAAAATGGGAAGACATTATAGCATAGCTTTTGACTGTCCAGATTTTTGCAGAATGTCCAGATTTCTGCCTGATATTTTTAGTCTGGTCCTCATAAAATTTTGGTTTTCTGGCAAATTATTGGCAAATTGTTGAGAAATGAAGTGAGAAAATAATGACAAACATTTGAATTTCAGATTTCACACCCTTCAAAAATAAATTCATGCTAATGTAAAACCTGTTATTCTATTAACTTTCTAAGCTTGTAAGAGCAATATTTAAAAATTGTCCCTAATTTTGGGCCTTTGTCCCCCCATTATTTATGGTTTTGTCCAGATTTTTTGCTCTAAGAGGTTGAGAGGTATGTAGAGAAACTTCTGTTTATTTGTTATTCATTGGGATTTTTTCACTTGACAGAAAAATTAGACAAAAAGTGACTGAAACTAAGCCTGTTTTGTTACGTTGCAATCACTTGGTAGTGCAAGACCCAAAAGGAAGGAAGAAGAGTGTTTGTTTGCTAAAGCCTCAACAACAGAAACAGAGAAAGAACAAGTTGTTTGCATCGTTGCAAACTGTCATCTGTTCTTGCTGCTGCAGGAAAGTAGAGAGAAAGTACAGTTGTGTACATTTACCGTAAATGTTCGAGTGCATTCACTGTTACAGTCGTCGCATTTGGGTTATCCCTCCCAGGGTAGCCCTCGGCCATCCCGAATACCAGAGACTTAGTATTTCTGCATCAGTTGCTGTCACTTGAGGACTGACATCAGGTCGTCAGTAGTATAAAGTAAGGCAGCCGACACCATTACATCAGTTTTTCCTGCCCTAACTTGTCAGGAGCCCCCAAGTAGGAGGCCAGGTTCTGGTGGAAGAACCCCACATGGAAAATAAATACCAATACGTCCCTTGTAAGGAAAGGAGAACAATAAGGAAGAATGGTAATAAAAGGAGAAAGAGAAGAAAGGGGGACGGAGGGAGGGAAACCAGGACTGCAACAGTGAATACACTCGAACATCTATATTTATGGTAAGTGTACACAACTGTACTATGTTCTTCTTGTTTCATTGTTGCAGTCATCACATTTGGGTTGATTTCCAAAGCTGAGGAAATGGGTGGAGGCAGTCAAGGGAACTAGGGGCTGGCTAGGAAGCCCTGCAAGACAGCAGAGGCAAACCCTGCCCTGGATTTGGAGGAGAGAGGCAGAAGGTAAATGCTTGGTAAAAGTGTGAACAGATGTCCAGGTGGCAGCCTCCAGGATGTCCCTGGTGGGGACTCCTCTGAGGAAAGCTGCAGAGGTGGAGGCTGCTCTGGTGGAGTGTGTCCTGACCCCTTTGGTGGTAGGTTTTCCATGCTGTTTGTAGCAGAAATGGATGCAGTGTGCTATCCAATGGAAATTGTTTGGAGATGGCTTTACCTTCTACCCCTGTAGCAAAGCTAACCAGCAATTGATCAGACTTTCTGAAGGATTTAGTCATATCTAGATAGAATCTGAGCTGTCTGTGCACATCTAGAGAGTGAGGAATTCTTTTCACCTTGTTCTGGGGATTAGGAAAAAAGGTGGGCAAATGAATGGATTGGTTGAGAGCCATACTGGACACCACCTTGGGCATGAAGGATGGGTTAGTTCTGAGGGATACCCTGTCTGCAAGGAAGATGATGAAGCATTCCACAGCCATCAGTGCTTGCAGCTCAGAGACTCTTCTGGCTGAAGTGATGGCCAGAAGGAATGTTGTCTTCCAGGAGAGAAATTTAAGCTCTGCAGAAGAAGTCAGTTCGAAAGAGGGCAGGGTGAGCTTTTCCAATACAAATTTAAGGTCTCAAGCTGGTGTTGGCGCCCTTCTGGGTGGCTTCAAGTTGCTAGCCCCTCTTAGGACCTGTTTGATCAAAGGGTGTGAGAAAAGGGTCTGCTCAGTGTGAAAATGAACAGAAATAGCACAGGCATGATTTTTTATAGAGGAGAAAGAGAGGCCACCGTGTAGTAGGTCAGCTAAATAATCCAGGATGAGAGGGAAGAAGGGCTGTGCCGTATTGGCCCCCTTAGCCTGGATCCAGGTGCAGAACCTTTTTCATTTGTCAGCATAAGACTTTCTAGTGCTAGGGTATCTGGCCTCACGTATAACATCTAGAACCTGTTTACTGAGGTTGGCAGATTGTTTCGAGGTTAGGAATAAGCCAAACTGCCAAACTGAGTGTCTGTAATTGGGGATGCATGAATTCCCCTTCCCTCTGGATCAGGAGGTTTGGAATCTGAGGAAGATGCCATGGAGGCAACAGGGACAGGCTGCTCAGCGAGGGGTAACAGTGTTTCCGGGGCCAGTCTGGAGATATAAGAATGGTCCTTGGTTTTTCCTCCCTTATTTTGAGCAGTACCCTGGGGATGAAAGGTAGGGGAGGAAAGGCATAAACCAATAGATTAACCCAGGAAAAGGACAGGGCATCCACTTTCCAAGCCACGCAGTGATGCTCCCTGGTGCAGAATTTGCTGAGCTGATGGTTGGTGAGGGAGGCAAAGAGGTCAATCTTCGGGATTCCTGATTTCTGAGTTATTAGGGTGAAGGTACTTCTGTTGAGTTGCCACTCATGTGGGTCCAGAAGATTTCTGCTTAATTGATCAGCCAGAGAGCTGGGAGAGCCCAGTAGGAATTGTGCTAACAGGTGTAGTTGCATGGCAGAGGCTGTGTGCCAAAGGGTTATGGTCAGCCTGCAAAGAGGGTAGGAGAGAGTTCCTCTCTGCTTATTGATGTAACACATCACAGTGGTGTTGTCTGCTTTGATCAGGAGAGCCCCTGGAGAGAGAAGGGGCTTGAAAGCTATCACGGCATGCTGCACAGCCATCATCTCTTTTTGACTGATGTGCAGAGGGATTTGCTGTGGGCTCCATTGGCCCTGTATGCACCTGCCATCTAGGTGTGCACCCCAAGCATAGTCTGATGCTTCTGTGGTGAGGGTCTGGGTGGGGGGTGACAGTCCCTTGAGGGAGCATGCTGTTGCCCACCAAAGAAAATCTTTTCTGAGGCAAGGAATTATAGGTAGAAGAGTTTCCAGATCTTGAGAGTGTTGACACCAAAGGCTCTTTAGGTACTATTGAAGTTTCCTCATATGCAGTCTGGCATATGGAATGAGTAGTACGCAAGATGCCATGAACCCCAGAGCCTGCAGGATCTTCCTTGCAGTTAACTGGGGCCTGGTGGCTAGTTGAGAGAAGTAGGCTGTCAGGAAAATTTCTCTGGTGTAAGGTATACCATCTGGGATCCTGTGTCTAGACTTGCTCCCAGGAAGATTATCCTTTGGGTAGGCACCTGTTTGGATTTATTTTCATTGACTGTGTACTCCAGGGAGGTTTGGAGGGTCTTTACAAAGGCCAGGTGCTTGAGCAGCTTTTCCTGGCTGTCAGGCTGAATAAGCCAGTCATCTAAGTATGGGTAAATCTGAATATTTCTTTGTCTGCAAAAGGCAATGGCCAGAGCCAAACATTTTGTGAAAACTCTGGGAGCAGTAGATAAGCCAAAGGGAAGTGCAGAGAACTGAAAGTGTTGAGATCCTGCCCTGAAGCAGAGATATTTCCTCCATGATTCTCAGATAGGAATGTGGAGGTAGGCCTATTTTAGATCTAGGGTGGCTAGCCAAGTGTCCTTGGAGAACATGGGTAGCAGCTGCTGGAGGGTGAGCATTTTGAATTTTGGGAAATCCAGGAAGGTGTTTAGAATGGATAGATCGAGGATGGGGTGCCAGGTGCCCTGTTTTCTGGGTACCAGAAGGAGTAGAAATCTTGGTCTATCTGTTCGGAATGTGCTCTACTGCCCTCACAGAGAGCAGGGAAAGGATTTGCTTTTGAGCCTCTGACCACTGATTTGGTGGTAGATCTGGGAACCTTTTTGTGGTGGGAAGGGTGTGGAAAAAACATTTGTATCCCTGAAACACAATGTTCAGAACCCAGTGATCCTTGGTAATGGTGGCCCAGGTGCTTGAGTGAAAGGAGAGTTTTCCTCCTAGGGGTAAGTGAAGGTGGGTAGAGAGTGGAGGAGGTGAGTCATTGGGAGTTCTTAGCATAAGGGGGTGGCTTAGAACTCCCTGTTTATGAAGTGGAGGTAGTCCAATGCTTAGATCTCTGCATTCCCTGTGGCTGCTGTCTGGGGAAGGGGGGGGGTCTGTTTCCAAGGGGCCTAAGCTGGGCCGGTTTACTGGGAGCAGGAAAACACCACTATTTGGAGGAACAATGCCTGCTAAACCTAGGGGGCTGGACATGCAAGAAATCCCTAACTGTTTGCATAGATTTTGCATTTTCTTCTATCTTTTTTAAGACCTCTTCTGTCTTAGTGCCAAATAAGTTATCTTTGTGCAAGGGGGCATCCAACAATTTAGATTTGACATGGTCTGGCAGGGGCTGTTCCTTAAGCCATGCATGCCTTCTAATGACAGATCCAGTGACTGATGCCCTGCAAGAAGCCCCTATGGGGTCAAAACCACAGTACAAGGTGTGTTTACTTACTTGACTTGCAGAATGCATTAACTCTTGTAAATCTTTAGATTCTGCCCAAGCAGGAAAGGAATACATTTTTTGTTTAAGGATTTCCAAGGTAGGTTGCTGAAATTTCAGCATATGTAACTGACAATTCAGTGCCCTGATAGCAAGAGTAGCTGAGGTGTATACTTTTTTACCCCATTTGTCCAATGCTCGGGAATCCCTGTCTGAGGGGGTGGGATTCTTAGCAGAGGTTGCTTTAATCGCTTTTGGCCCTTGAGAAATAACTTCAGGTTCAACAGTAGGATTTTTAAAAAGATATTTGTGTGAGTCAGGGACTCTATAGTACCCATCTGGTTTTCTGGGAGCAGGAGGAAGGTCATCAGGAGTCAAGCTGGATTCGAGGAAAACATCCTCCACAACATCCATGCCTGGGGGGATGGCCAAGGGTATGTGTTGTGGAAGATCTAGGAATTCCCAGAGTCTCTTTTTTAGACTGAGGGTAGTCCTGACTCTCCCATTAGAAATGCGCCCTTAAAGTATGCAGGGTTTCCCCAAAGGAAAAATCCTCTGGGGGAGAGGCTGAAAGAATGGAGTCCTCTGCATCAGAATCCTCATAAGTGGAGAGGGGTTGCTTGTCTTCATATTCAAATGCATCAGATTCAACTGACTCTTGTTCAGACAAAACTACAGGGGACAGATCTCTTTTCTTTTTGGAGGGGATAAGCTTGGCTTCCCCTGATCAGCATAATAAGCTCTTCTGCCATTTTAAGCATTTGAGACTGAGGCAAAGTTGCAGGCACCTGAGATTGGGTAGTCAGTTTCTTGGGTGTGGTTCATACCCTGGGCCTAAAAAACTCAGTAATTTTTGAAATAACACTAGTCGCGAAAGAAGACGTTGGTTTGTGTTGAGATTTGGTAGTGCGATGGACTTCCTCAGAAGCCGGTGCCTGCTCAGCAGCTCCGGACCCATCCAAGGTAGAGACGACTGCAGGATCCTTAGTCAAACAAGAGTTTTGCAGCATACTGGACTCTAAAAGGGTCTTGGTAGTGGCCTGCGAATCAACAGAAGCTGGCATCAGGGGCTGCAAAAGCACCTCACTGAGTACCAGAGAACTGATGACTAGCTTAACGGAAGCATTGTCAGTAGGTTTGGACCTGTGCGGTCTGTCTCTGTCTTTATCTTTGCATTTTTTGGAAGATCTGCTGTTGGATGGCTTACCGAAGCCATATCTGAATTAGAGGACTGTAAGCGAAAATATCTGGCTACAATAAGGGCCCGACGACGGATAGTTCTGGTGTTAAACAAAGCACAGAAGCAACAACGGGGGACGTCGTGGTCTGGGCCTAAACAAGTGAAGCAGTAAGAGTGGAAGTCTCGGTGTGGTATTTGCTTTCCACAAGCAATACAATTATCAACTTTTTCTGACATCGGTTAGTGCAAGAAAAAATTATCCCCAATGGGGTACTTAGCTTTAGAAGACTTCAACTTCAATTCGGTAGATGAAAACTCAGGTAGCGGCCGACCGACACTCGTGCAAACTGCTTCTGCTTTGGGCTCCATGGCAAGAAAGACTGATGTAATGGCGTTGGCTGCCTTACTTTATACTACTGATGACCTGACGTCAGTCCTCAAGCGACAGCAACCGACACAGAAATACTAAGTCTCTGGTATTCAGGCCAGCCAAGAGCTACCCTGGCAGGGATAACCCAAATGTGATGACTGCAACAGAGAAACACGAAGAACATATGCTGATAGCAGCAAATTCTCCCTGTTAAAGTGACTTGACTGATTTGCATTACAAAGACTGAGCAGATTGAAAAATAAATGAGCTTTTTATTTTTGCATTTACAGCTGCCTTTTGGTATAAGTAAGTTCCTTTAGTTATTTAAATACCTACGTGACAGTAACTTTTATTGAAAGATTCAAGTTCCACTTGTCTCAGCTTAGAACAGAGATTTTTTCTTGTAATAAAACTTAACTGCATCTAATTTCTTACTGTATGTAAACACACACACACACACACACACACACACACACACAGTCACACTGATGAATGGGGAGAAATTAAAAACTTTTTATCAGGATATCTTTTCCTCTGAGAAGGCATTTATATGTTCTAAGGGGGTCTATATTATAAGATTGATGGCTGAAAACATTGAACACCATATGGTTGATGTCTTCAAAGATCGAACTCATAAAAACAACAAAACAAAAAGAAAAGAAAAGAAAAAAGTACCCAACAGGTTTAAGAAGGGGGGCAAGCCACCCTGCACCCCCCACACCCCCGCTACTTAAATATACCAAGTCCGAGACCACACTACATTGCAGTAAATGGACATTGCACGTTCAATCTCCTCCGCTTTCGCTATTCTCATGTCGACAATATCAGCTTTGATATTGTCGGCTTTCGAGACTATAATATAGACCCATTCTAAGGTTATTTCGGACATGTAAATTGAGCAACTTTAAATATTCTGCCTCTCATTTTAATTGTAGTTTATTCTTATTTTAGGAATTTGTTGCCCTTAATAGTCCTGGTGTCTGCTCTTTTTTTCCTAAGATATGTCTTTATAACAGCACAGCATGCCATATATCTTAGGATATAAAATGAGGAGAGGGGGAGCTGAAACATTGAAAAGCTTGCATTGGGACATGTCCATGTGTACATTTAATACATCAATACAAATCCATACCTCCAGGCTTCCATTTCTAATTTAACAGACTGAAAGATGTTCTAAAGAGATGCTGCACAGATTTCTGATTGTAAGGTTTGCAAATGTATTCTGAGTTCAGATACAAAAACAGCATAACAAGAGGCTGATGTAGTCACAATCTAGATAATTACAACAAAAATTCAAATTAATACTTTGTGTAAAAGTATATGTTTGGAGCGGTCTATATTATAAAGACAAACATTCAGGTTGTTGAACACCTAAACGTCGACAGCTAAACAGCGAAAGCTGAAAACTGCGAACGGCCACTTCTGCGAATTTTTTCACAGGGAAAAAAATTTGGTTGGCTATTAATGGGAATTTGCCCTTTTCCCCAATGTAGCACAATCTCAGAGTTGGTATATTTAGTTAGGGGGGGTGTGGGGGCGAAGCCCCCCACTTGATTAGGTTTGAAAGTTTGTTTTACTGTCCGCCAGCCTAGTGAATTATTTCTCTGTGAAAAAGTTTGCGCCAGTGGCTGTTTGCGGTTTTCAGCTTTCACTGTTTAGGTGTCGACAACCTGAACATTCATCTTTATAATATAGACCCTGTTTGGAGTACTTAAGTCATATTCCAATATCAGTGGGCCTGAAGTCTAAAGCAGATATTACTACAGTTTTACAAATGACAAAAATCAGAAAATATACAGGCCTTACCAGGAGTTCAAGGAATGAAGCAATATCTTGGAAAACTTGCACCTAATATGTCTGAGATAACCATGCCTTTAAAAAAAAACAGCTGAGAATGGAACTAAGCACCAAAAGTGTTTTAAAATGCTTAAGAAGCTAGGTTATAAATAAATATTCTAACAATATGATCCCAACATGTGTATGACTATGCCTGTGAGTAACAACTGTTACCTCTGATCCTGTAGGTCAATGTCCTAGTATATAAAATATATTATATGACATTATATTATATTATAGGATATTATATTGGGTGTACTTTTAAAGAACGAAAGTTCACTACTTCGAACTTCAAAAGTACACCCACACTAACGCGAAAGTGCACTTATATGAAAGTACACCTTCATGAACCCACTAGACCAAACGGGCTAGCAGTCACGGACCTTAGGGTTAGGGCACGGGTCATGGTAAGGGGATAGCCCTAATAGCTATCCCCTTACCCTAACCCTTGCCTTAACCCTAAGGTTCGTGACTATGGCATGACAGTGGAAGACATTCCAAATTAAGCTATGTCCTCCACTGTGGTGTGATAGTCACAGACCTTAGGGTTAGGGCATGGGTTAGGGTAAGGAGATAGTTAAGTAGGGCTATCCCCTTACCTTGACCCGTGCCCTAACCCTAAGGTCCTTGACTATCGCACCACAGTGGAGGACATAGCCTGTTTTTCAATGTCCTCCATTGTGGTGTGGTAGGTTTGGTCTAGTGAGCTTAAGCGAAAGTGAACTTTCGTTAAAGTGCACTTTCAGTGGGGATGTACTTTCCCATTTTGAAAAAGTGAATTTTTGTTGTAGGAAAGTACACCCATTACATTATATTATATTTTACTATTTTGTTCAAAAACTGTTTGTGAAACTCAGAAAACAGAGAAATCAGGATGCCAGTCTAATGGGGCCTTGGCAATTTTCCCAACTGTACATTAGAAAAGGTACAAGAAACTGTGGCACGTAAAAAGCAGCCTGCACTAATATCCATACTTATAATAGAAGGTGTACATAGACTCTGTCAGTATTAGAAAATATTCATGTTATGTGATGCTGAATTATTATGATGAATACATTTTATGTACAAAGTATATGAAATTAATACAAAATATGCTCTATCACTATTGGCTGTAGTACCTTAATAACTTGTACTGTGAATAAGTATGAACTTGTATGGGACACGCACAGTCCTGTGTTTTCCCATGCAGAATAATCTCAGGGGACTGGTGAGATGACTAATGAGACTTATGTCAGCTGGTAGGGAAACATTAAAATAAAGGTAGATATGATTTAGGGTAAACTCAAGAAGTAAGCTTTTGAATCATCAGGTGGCTGGAGTTTCAAGCCACTAATCCTAGTGGTAGCCATGGCCAATGCATTAAACTGCCAGGGTGGGATAGTCTTGGTTAGAACCTTACTGACGCAAAGACTCATGGGGCTCAAATCCACTGGTATGGCAGGTGATCATGTTTTAGGAGGAACAGGAGGTTGAAGAGGGTAAAAAAAATGGAAACGGGGGTAGCAGCATGGAATGTTGCAGAGATTAACAAGCCAATAAAAAGGGAGAGAGAGAGTGTTAATGAAGATGGAGTTTGCTTTAATCTATTTTGGGGTGGCAGGCAAGTGACAGAGAGGACATAACATTAGTCCTGAACTCTTTCCATGGGTGCAGTGCAGACAAACTTGATGTTTTCCACAACTGCATGTAGAATTTGCAAGCACTAACAAGAGAAGAAAAATAAAGTGATCACAGGGGATGACTTCTATGTGGTGCAAGACCCTCTAGAGGGATAGAAAATTTGGAGCAGTTAAATTTCACAGGTATAATCAAAAAGTCACAGCTGAGAAGTTGAGACAGGAGAGACTGTTGAATGTGTGGCAAGAATTAAGATCAAAGAAGGCAGGGTTTATGTTACATTTCAAGGTTTTCCACATTAAACAATCAGTGTGCAAGTTCAGGAGGAGAAATTTCCTATAAATATCAAGAAAAACTTTGGTTTGTAAAAACATCATAAAAATTATGGTAAGATGACATAGTCAGAAACATTATCAAAACTAAGCTATGGTTTGAATAATTCAAAAACATGTAAAGAAACATAGTAATGGAGACAAATATTAATAATAGACAATAATAAGAATAAATAGAAGATAATAAGATTAGATTATAAGCATTAATTCATTGAGTAATCAGAGTGATTATGGATATATGAGATACTTAGAATGCAGTAAAGATCATATAATATAGGGCCCCAGGGTAAAGGGTAAGAGAGGGGAAGAGATGGCATTGAGAAATATATATGATAGTATAGGATTTTTAGGACTAGGGGGTTTTAGTGAGAGAGTATATTGAGTGGGTTTTAATAGGAATTTAATTTTAGATAAGCTTTTAGGTTGGCTTAGAGTTTGCTTTAGTCTTAGGTTAGGAGTAAGTTTCCCTTGGTTACTGGATGAGTGAGGTAGGAATGATTCACCATTTAGTTTTATGGTTTTATAGTTTGTACCATTTTTAGTTTTGAGAATCGGAGCATATGAAAGTTAGAGGCAGCTGAGATTAGAATGTTTGTTCTAGTTTTTATGATTTTATAGTTTATTTTAGTAGTTTGATTAAGTTAGTTTAAAGTTTTTAAGGTGTTTTTAAAAGTTTAAGGATTGTTTTTAGGTTTGTTTAGTGATGAGTATGGTGCGGTTCTCCTGTTACAGTAATTTGCAATATGGTTATAGTTTACTTAGAGTGGTTTGAAGTATTTTTGGAGGAAGGAGAATACCGGGGGGCAAGTTGGGAGGAAGGAGGAATGCGTTGTTTGGCAATGGTTAGTTTGGTATTGGGAGTTAGAAAGTTTTAATTCTAGGCATGGAACCCTAGTTTCTTGTTTTACAGTTGTTAGTTTGATGGTTAGTGTTTAAATGTTTTTAGTTTTATTGATTATAGACAGTTAACAGTTTTTGGCATTTGATGAGTTTTATATTTTGGTAGAGCTTAGATTGAACACATGGAAGTTATGATGGTGGACTTGGAGGGTGGAGTGATGTGGCTGGGGTGGTGGCTGGGTGTACCAGTAAGTATGGAACATGGGGTTTGCTGGATTCAGAATTGGTTTAGACTTCTATTGACCAAATTTTCGAGTGTGTTGAGTTTTGTTGAACTGGGTAACAGCTTGGAGATCTAACTCGAGACATCAGTATGGACAGTGTGGAGTTGAATGCAGGTCAGTTGTTTCGTGACTACTGAATATGGATGGGTTGATATCGAGAGAGATCAGAGGAGGATGAATACAATGAAGGTGGGGAACCGGGATATAGTATAAGGGAGGTTAGGTGTGAAATGAGATAGCCACTGATAGAGCTGTTTAGCGCTTTGTAGGACCCTAGGTAAGCATCTTATTAGCTTAGAGTGTGAAGGAAGCTGAGCTGAGTTGGGTTTGCCAAAGTGAAGCAGTAACCAGTGATGAGCCATGTCAAGGTCTTTATTAGGGGACAAGAGCAGAGGTAATTAGTTTGTTATTAATGTGCAGCAGGACTGGTGAACAAAGCAGAGAGAAGGGGCAGGGTTGTAGTTGTATGGGGGTAGGTTGGGCAGTGTGTTGGTTAAGTTGGACAAAAGATTATTTAGAGTAGGAGAGTGTGGCACAGAACACATGTTACACAAAACATTATTTTTGTATTGGGGACATTATTAGGAGTTGAGTTTGATATATCGTGGTCCATTATTTTTGTGAACTTGTGGATATTTTTATATTTTCCACTTCCATTTAGAGGGGATTATACTTCTATTTATCTAGGATATATAAGAATGAGGATAAGGATAGGGATATTAGATGATATTATATTGTGGGCATCAGGATGAGTCGATCGGCCGATAAGCTTTCTGGTTTAAGTTTCTAATGTAAGAGATTGCTAAAGCAAGAGGCTTAAAGTTTGGATCGAAGTTAAAAAGGTTTAGAGGATTTACCAATAGCATTGATGAAGGAGGTGGGGATAGGGAGTGGAGATGGATGTAGTGGAGGGTAACTTACTGGCTAGCGACTGGATGGTGTCAGTGTAAAAATAAGAGTTAAACATATTAGCTATTTCCTTCAGGATCTTTCCAGTAAGTTTTTTTGGGTAGGGAGAAGAAGGTTTGTTTAGAAGGGAGGGTTTTGAAACCTGCCCAAAACTTTTGGAGTATTCTCTGATGTTTGTCCTGGAGGTGAGTATAATAGTTCTTTTCTCTGGTGGTGACTGCTATTGTCTTTGATTCTTTGGTAGCTGCTGACTTTTAAACGATTTAGCTGGCTGAAATTTAATCGCCTATGTCCGCATGCTTGGTCTCTAAAGCAATTTTGATTTAGTTGGTTTAGTTAGCCATGGTTGCGCTATCTATCTTTGATCTTGCATATAAAAAGGTGGTTGGGCATGGTGGCATTTTAGTCCAAAGTATGAGTAAAGAAGTGTCCACTCTAACATCTGTCTAGTGTCTTTAGCATGGACCAGTTAAGGATAGTAGGGATGGAAGAAATTATTTCTAATTTTCTAGGATTTCTTATTTCTTAGGTCTCTCTATATACTATTTAGTCCATACAAGGTGGTCTAAGTGATATAGGAAGGGAGGTGGTCTGGGTAGATTAGTATAGTTATTGATGGTATATGTGGTCAGTTTATGGTTCTTTTTTAGTTAGTATTTCCAATTCTTGTGGGAGGCGTAATGTAGTTCTATTGTTTATAGGTTTCTTATATAGGTGTCTGTGGGATAATTTTTTCTGGTTGTCTATAATAGCGTCTCCCAGTGATTGTATGATGGTGTCTTTGTCTCATGGCTAGTTCACTTAGGGTTATGGTTCAAGGCGGTAGTTTTCCCAGTTTTTTTAGGTTTGTAAATGTTAAATTAGGTTAATTGTTTATGGTCTGTGATTCAATATTTTAGGCATATTTAGGCATATTATTAGGAGGAGGAGATGGTAATTGGTTAAAATTAAGACTCAGAAAATATTCAAAACAAAATTATACAGTACAGCTATTCCACCACCCTTTTTTACCACATTTTATTATATCAACCTAAACATCCTATGTGAGATGGTTGTGGCCAGTTTGTTTGCAGGGTTTCAGCCAAGGTTAGATTAGTCTGCATGGCACATGGCTAATGTAGATTCTGAATTCTGAACCTTGTTATTTATAGATTAAGATTTAAAAGAAAAATAAGAGTGCAGGAAAGATTTTGAGAATAATTTTGAGAGATTGGGAGATCAAGGTGGAATTGTGGGCCTGGGTTGCGGTGTATATCCCCATCTTTGGCAATACATTTTTTCAGTCGGTCTATAAGTCTAAGTAGTTTAAAAAGTATCTTTAGACCATGTTTAGTAGTAGTTACTTGCTTTAATTTTTGCTTTAATTACATTTTCAAGGCGTGAAATGAAACAAGCTATTAGAGTGGACAGATTATTGGTGATGGGAAAACATTTGAAGAAATCACAGCAGTATGCAGTGAGAAAAACATATCAGATCACACTGTTGTTAAGATGAGCTAGGAATTAGGATATCAGATGGTAGGTGGATGGAAATGGAATCTTCTGCACCAGAGGAGGAGAGAGGATATCAAATGGACATAGGATATGTTAGTGATGCAGCAGATGTAAAATATGCCAAGGACACACTGAAAATGTATGCACAGACTGGGATGAAAGCAGCCTGCATGGGGAATACTATGGCTAAAAGGGAGAATTAAAAAAAGAAACAGTGCAGGAAGTGAAGGCTCTAGAAGATAGGGTGTAGGGAGCTGCAATGCACTGATTATATCCTGACCTTCTACATCTTAATCAGGACAGAACAAGCAGCCAAAGGGACAGGTTTTAAGAAAATGAGTAATCAAAGATAAAAGCAAAGCCAACCAGAAGTGAGACAGGATGGTGGGACAGGAGAGACATCAAGATGGTGATGAAGGGGAATCGAGGAACAGAGAAAGAAAGCTTGGATCAGGTAGTGGAAAGCAAAAGGGAAGAGGCAAGCCTTATGAGTGAGCAAATAATGGCACAGTTTTGATGTTATTTTACTGAGCTTTATAAAGGAATAAACCCCCAAGTTGCATTGGTTCATAAATGGAGAAGCTGTGTGTGTTGTATGAGGATGAGCAACAAACAATACATTTGCCAATATGAAAGGGGGAGGTGATAAAGACCATTATCCATTTAAAAGGGGGTAAAGTGAGCAGATCAGATAGATATTGTATTGATTTCTATGAAACAGCGGGCTTTCTGGTGAGCATTACAATGACAGATCTCTTCAATGACAGTCTAGAATAAAGGAGATTAACCAAATCTATGTAAGAGGCTACAGAAATAGTATTGTATAAACAAAGGGAAAGAGATGAATGTCAAAAGTGATATCCCTGTATGTCCATACAATGATGATATCAATGTATTTGCTTTTATTTTGACAGTAAGGCTGGAAGAAAAGTCCTCATGAGACTATTAAGAGATGAACAAGTGGATTCTATTGAAGGGAGACTGTCCATGGACCAGTGGAGTACTCATATAAATTTTATAGAATGGGCAGAGGAAAAAGGGTAGGGAAAGGTAGGAACTGTGTTACTGGACAATTAAAACATCTTTGACAGTGTCTGATGGGACTTTGACAGATACCTTGGTAGAGGCCATTTGAGTTGGTAGGTGGTTGATGGCAGTAAAAGTTATCATTAAATATAAATAATGGGTTTACAGAAGAAATATTATTAGAAAAAGGAGACAATCAGGGCCGTCTGCCATCATCAGGATTATACTTAAAGGAGAACCACACCCACAGACTGAAAAAAAAACATGCTTATTTCATCATGTGTTGATGTTTCCTACATTTTAACACCACTTTTGAACACTCTCTCTCTCTCTCTCTATATATATATATATATATATATTTTTTTTTTTATATTTTTAAATGTAATTCCAGAGTCTGCCCACATGGGGGCATCTTGATTTTTTAGTCTACCTCTAGGTATCCTACAATGCAATGTTTGGCTTTAAAATTTTACATTGTAGATCCTAAGCTCCTGTCAATGCATTGATTTTACATGTGTTTTCACGTATACCCTGCTTTCTTTTAGTCAGTCAGGTTTAATTACCATTTCTTGCTTTTCAATGACTACTTAAAAGACAAATGGGAATAATCACACATATTCTCAGTGCCTGTTACTTCTTTTTCTTTCTACTTTTCATTCTTTTGTTATGCCCGAGTTGTAGTCCTTCAACTCCCCTCCCCCTAAAGACCTCCCCTTCATAGCTGTCAAAGTGGCAAAGGTAATTTGAGCCATTTGCTGCTGTGATTGAAAGCTCACAGCAAGAGACTAAGTTCCTGCACTGTTGCCTTGTAGTGGGATACTTACTTTTGTCGCACCATAGCCTCTTTTTTGTCATCAAATTTTAATCCTTACTACCTAGTAATTGGTAACACATTGCTTGGCAAACCTTCCAACTTCATTTTTCAGGGATTTCTAAGTAGGGTTGCCACCTTTTCAAATGGCCAAAGTGGGACATTTTTGATATAAACATCAGATTTTACAGGCAGACTCATAACCACGGCCAGTACAAAGGATACAACTTAACTTTTTTGCCTAAATAAAAGCTTATTCTTGTAGCATTTTAGTTGCTTATTCTGTTTCTTATAACATTTAGGTATTTCAGATACAGAATAACTGTTTTATGCAACTATTACATAAAATATAGGAAATAATTTTATCCTAAAATCTCAGGACATTTGCCATTTTTAAAATTTTTTGTCAGGACACAACTGCACAAAGAGGGACTGTCCCTCGCAAAGTAGGACAGGTGGTAACCCTATTCCTAAGAAAGCAAAACTCTTAAATTGTGTCACAAAGGCCATAAAAATAACGCATTTTGTTTTTATATACCACTGCAATGCACTTAAAATAAGGCTTTTTGCATCAATGTGCATTTTCTAAACAACAGTAATGCAAGTGTAAACTATCATATTATTGACTTAACAGTAATCACCATTGATTACCTGAGAAGTTATGAGGAAATCAAAAGTAAGATTAAAAAAATCATGGCTTGCTCTAAGAGGCTGAGAGCTATGCATATTTGCAGTGGGCTTCCTGGCCATCATTATGGTGGTAGCCCTCAACAGTGAGTACACTATCAGTGGGAGGCGATTCAGAGTCCTTGTAGTGATGTTTGTGGCTCATCTCCCAAATCATCAGCTTTCATTATCAGGATGTGGGTCAGAGCAAACACTCCCTGAAGTCTTCTTTAACACCACCCCTTCTGGAGGAGTATCTGCAGTGAGTCTAAGGACTTCTCATCTGTACAAAACCAGTGGGCTTAAGTATGTCATGGGAAAGTTTGGTGCTTGGTTAACAGAAGGGGAAAAATAGAAATAATGAAAAAAAAAAACTTGCAACAAGAGACTCTTGAAATAATTTCTTCAAGTTAAGCTGTAGGGCAGCAAGTACTGCCAGAAAAGAAATACCAGATATTCACTGTAAAAAATCTGGTTACAAACTAAAGACATTTGGCTTTTCCCGGTTAGGGGTCGCCACAGCGGAACTCCGGTCCGCTCATGATTGGCAGTGGATTTTTACGGTGCTGAGTTGCCAGCCCAACACCCAACCTTCAAAGAAGGCACGACCATTCACACTTGTACCTACCTGCATGCCTTTAACGTCATTCAACCATGGGGAGGACATGTAGACTCCACACAGAAGGCGCTCCAGCAGAGAATCGAATAGGAGAACCTTTTGCTGTAAGGCGACAATGCTAACCACTGCACCACCGTGGCTTTATTTGAAAAACCAGGCAGAGACGTGCACTGTTTAAGAGTTACAGATTATGCTAATGACTGACAAGTTCCATGCAGTTTATGTTCAAATAATTATTTTGATGTAAAAAGGTCCATGAAACACTTAGCACAGAGTTAATTTTAAATGAAAAGTGTAACATAATGTATGCTAACTTCTAAGCATTTATTTAATTTTAAAAACGGATACAGTTAGATGTGGCATATGGAATATAGTTATAGTTTTTATGTTACTATCGTCTTCTTTTCCTTTTCGACTTTTCCCGTTAAGGGGTTGTCATGTGGTACACAGCTCTATAGAATTCAGCTGGAAGGCAAACTTCAATGAAGCTAGACCATATATGTAATGTCTCTCAGTTAGTCACCATCCAGACACTACAACCTGGCTAAAATTTCATCTCTTATTGAGGGCACGGAATCCTTTCTTGCCCCCACCAACTTACCATATTCTGTGTTTGCCTTTTCTTATTAGTGTGGTCTCACACCTATGGAAACAAGTAGTAACATAATTTCACAAGCAAGTAAAGTCCACTTATATAAATGACTTCTTTCATTTTTTTTTTCTTCTACTCATTCACAAAACTATTTGAATTTGATATTTCACAATGAAGAGTTCATGATATGTAAAATTAATTCTGGCCCAGAGAGAGATTTTTCACTGTTTTACTATTTCCAACAAACACATATTTCCAAACTCATCTAGCAGAAAAGTCTTCAAAGATCCTGGAAAAGAAAACCTTATCCAAACTCACCAATATAATATATGGACCACCACCAAGCTCAGGACTGAGGTTGGGGCACTTGATTTTCATCTGGTTCTGTTATCTAGAACCACTCAAACATACAAAATCACTGTTTATGCCAATAACTTGTAATTGCTTATTTATGAACAATTTCAGCAGAACACTTACATTTAACTTAACCATTTCCAAGGTCATGCTGAATTGTCTGAAAGCAAATGACATACCTCCTACTGACAACATTCAGGGACCCAAGGGGTCTAAATAGTCGGATGATAAAATCAGCAAGAAAAGGAGAGTAGTGTTGCTGGAACTGAATTTGTCCTCAAATCTTGGTGAGTATTTTTATGTGGTGGACCCTGTTTTTACAAAATTTCACCAAGATGACAAAGATATATAGACTTTTTATATAGCATATATCATTGACAGAGGTAGGTTAAAGAATAAAAAAAAAGCTGGGTGCACAAGTCCCAGGATAAAAAAGTGCCCAATCCTAGTATGTGCACTGGTGCCAGGACTGGAAGAAATGACAGTGTAGAATCTTCAAGTAATGGAAACATTCCTATAATGGGATTAGGCCAGACTCAGGGGAGGATGACCTCCCTATTGTAGAAGGAAGTAGTAGTTCACAACAAATACAAACTGACAGGCTGAAAAAGAGCCATAAAGATGATAGCGTGAACTACTGAGGACAAAAAAGAAATTATGTATTCTTACTATTATGGAAGAAAGCCAAGAATTTCCAAATAAAAGATACTCAAAAAAAGATTAAGACTGAAATTAGAGGAAAGAAAAATACTTGCACAAGAAAACTGGTAAAATCTTCAAATGCAAGTTTGTGTTTATTAATACAACAGATCCATGAAAAATAGACAAGGAACCTTTGGGCCACTTGGAAAAAGAAGCAACACAGCAAGTGTAAAATATAAAGAACAAAACCTAGAAATATTTGAAAGGTCAAAAACACAAAAAACGCCAAATGCCAAAAATAGACTAAACTCCAAAATGTCTTTAGCGTACCACTGTTTGTTCAACACTTTCATCTAAAAACACAGACTTCTTCAGAAGTTTAGTCTATAGTTGGTGTTTGAGGTTTTTTGCGTTTTTGTAGTTTCAGTTTGCCACCTTGGGTTTGTTCCAGTTTTCTTTTTTCAAGTGATATTTGAAAGTATAAAAAAGAAACATGGACATGGGAAAGAAAAAAGAGATCTGATATTGTGCAATATTTATGTAAAGTGGAAAGAAAAACTGATCAATACAAAAAAGCAGCTCCAAAGCTATTTTAAAGGAAATACAGGCAAAGGCACTCAGATATGGAAAATTTCAAAATACAAAAACATAAGATCACAAAGGGGGAACACAGAACTAAAGATTAGTAAAGAAGAAGTTAAACAAATAGGAGCTGAAGTTATGAAACACCTGTGAAGTGAAAGATTTAGTGAAGAAAGTCTAACACAGGTTATGTCACAGCATGAAGAAACAAGGAGTCCCTCAAGTAAGGAGAAACGTGGAGCAGGAGACATCTGAAGAAATATGGACATGGGAAAAAAAGATTTAATATAGTACATTTATGCAAAGAAGAAGAAAGCAAAACTAACCAATACAAAAAGCAACACCAAAGATATTTGAAGAGGAGAAATACAGGCAAAGGCATCCAGATATGGACATTTTCACAGTACAAAAAATAAGTAAAAAAAGGGGGAGGGGGTAGAAAACAGGATTAGTAATGAGAAGTTAAAGTTATGGATTACCTGTGAGGTGAAGGATTTCATGTAGAGAATCCAACTTGAGTAACTTCACAGCGGGATGGAGCAATGAATCTCCAAATTAATGAGAAATAGTTGGAACGGGAAGCATCTGATCACTTACCACATGAAGATGCTCTGGAGCCTTCAGTAGGAAACCAGTACAAAAGTTCAGTTGGAATTGCACAGCAAGGGAAGGAGCAAGAAGCAGTGGCAACTCTAACACAGCTAATGCTTTGGAATGATAGGCCAGTGAGTTCCCATATGAAACAGCAATGGATAACACAGTATGAAGCTGAAGATAATATGTCACTGGAGGATGTTCTGGAACTTTCTGTAGAATGACTGCAAGAAACAAAGAAGAACGAATGTGTCTATAGTGGAGAAGAAAATTATCTCAGGGAAGAGTTGCTTGATTTAACAGAGATGGATAGACATATTAAGATCAATGAGAGAAATAGATTAGAGAAACAAGATCCCAAATGTTAGAAATCTGAAAACAGATGAACACAGTAATCAATACTATTAATAGAAGTAAATAGGATATATTACTGTGCAGCTAAATACGTAACAGAAACAAAGAGCAATAAGGGAAAGGAAGGGGAGAAATCAAATGCAGTCATGGAAGTATTGAATAGAAAAACTATAAAGCAATTAAGACAAGAAGTGTCACTGTTAGAAGTATATAGAATAGGGAACAGATCAACAAAAATATTTAGAAAGATAGATGTGATAAAATCAATGTGCAGTGTCAGAACAGACTAGGCTGTATCATACACTATTGCAAATAAACTAAAGATATCAGCACTGGCAGAAAAACTTAAAAGATATGCTGATAAATATAAAGGAAAATGCAAAATAAACAATTCACTCGTGACCCAAAGCAAAATAAATAGAAACACCACCAAAAAGACAGACATCTTGGACAAATATCCATGAAGACCTGTGGAATATAAAGATACTGAATGGACAGAAGAAGTAAAAGAAACAGTAAGAAATTCAAATATACAGGATATGAAATGGGACGAAGTAACAGCCAGAGAAATTGAAACAAAATTAAGAAAAGCTCCTAAATGGAAAAACCCAGGCTGAAATGTAGTATCCAACTGCTGTTGAAGGGTATTTAACATCTTTGCATGAAGATTTAGCCATGTGTAAGAACTTCTTGCATCTGCATCCCGAACAGACACCAACTTAGCTAACTGTAAAAATGATACGCCTCCTTAACAGTGAACCTGGAAGCTATCCTAAAAACTATAGACCAATAACGTGCCTGTCAGTGAATCTAAACTATATATGGGAATTGATGCTAAGAGAGTTTATAGTCGTTTAGAAGAAAACACGATCATGCAAAGGAACAGAAGGGTAAAATATGATATACATATAGAACAAGGGATCATTTGTTACTAAATAAAGTCATTATGGAGCCAAGTATGGCATGGATAGATTACAAAAAAGCTTTTGGCATTATCCCATATTCATGGATAAAGGGCTGCTTACAGGTGTATAAAATGCACCCCGGATTGATCAATTACATTACATTACAGTAACCCTGATACAGTAGCGAACCTCTTAGCAGCTAAGCCATGACAAAAGACAAATTATTATCCCAGGCATACCTCTCAATTGTACAGATTTTCTCAGAATGGCTGGATTTTTGCTTCATATTTTTGGATTGTTCCTCAATTTTTTTTTTGACAAATCACTGGGATAATCTAAGGATTAACGTTGCTAAATAATGATATGCATTTGAGTTTCAGACTTCATATCCTTCAGAAAATGCATGCTAACACAAATCCTGTTATTCAAGCAACCTTTTAAGTCTATACGAGCAATATTTGAAATGTGTCCCTATTTTTGGGCCTTTGTCCCCCATTTTGAAAGGCTTTGTCCAGATTTCTTGAGCTAAGGGGTTGAGAGGTATGATCCCAGAGACAATTCAAAGGGGGGTATTCCAGGGTCACTGTCACTGCTGCTTTTTTGTCTTGCCCTTAACCCATTAAGATGTCTACTTAACAGATTAGGTCATAGTTACAAATTGGCCCCCAGAAAACAACTACATGTTCTCATTTTCTTTTTGTGAATGATTTAAAACCATATAGTTCATCAGATGAGGAGAGGGAAGCAGAACTGCAAGTGGTTAAAACATTCTCAGATGATATAACAATGACATTTGGTCTTAATAAATGTCCAAAAGCAACATTTAAAGCAGGAAAGCTGCAGCACCAAGAAACTATCAGTCTGTGACAGGAATGTGATATAAAGGAATGTGAACAAGATGGAGTGTATACATATTTGGGAAGTGATGAAAGATCTAAAATATGAACAAATGCAAACAAAACTCAGTAAGGAATACTTTAGAAGATTAAAATTAATACTGAAAATAGTCTTGACATTTAGGAATGAAGTTCAAGCTCTAAACCAATTTGCTCTTCCTGTTCTAACAGTTTTGGGGTAATGGATTAGCTCCAAAAGATATGAGATCAGTTGGACAGGAAAACAAGAAAAATGCTTCATGCTTATTAAATGGATATATAAAAAATCAGTGTATGCCAAGATTATATATATTCCTCATTCCAGAGGAGGTATGGGCCTCCTTGAAATTGGTTACATGAATAGATCTGCAGTCATATGACTGCATATGTATCTGCTGACTTCCCAGATCCAAACATACATAAAGTTTTAAAACACAAGGAGAAGTTGTCCAAGATGACTTTTCTGCTAAGTTTAGCAGCAGCATATCAGTGTCAAGCAGGAATGGAAACCAGACCAGTAGTAGACAAAAAAATCAGGCAACAACTGAATATGCTAAAAAATAAAAGAAAGAATATAAGGTGAAGGATAACACGAGAAGGCAAGAAATGTGGAAAATGCATAAATACAGTTGCAAGTACATAAAACTCCTGGAACACCCTCATGTTGATCAGGATCTGACGCAAGAACAGTTAAGGAAAGGTGTATTTAAACCAAATGATGAAACGTTAATTCTGGTGGCCGAGGATAGTGGACTACATACATGCTGGTTTACAGAGTCCACTGAATATGTAGTAGGAGAAACAGAAATGCAGGTTCTGTAAAACAGAACTGGAAACAGTCGCATATCTTGTTGCTGGGTGTGATACATCAATGGTAGAGGGCCTGTATACTGAAAGGCATAATAATGTGGCTAGACTGTTGCATTTACAATATTGAAGTAGCCGAGAAGCATTGGAAACATGAGCCGAGCATTATAGAGAATAAAGATGTTTATATGACATGGGATCACTCATTAAACAGTTCAGAAAATAGATGCCAGAAAACCAGATTAGTCGTCCATGAAAAAAGACAAAAGAATTGATCACTAAAATTGCTACACTTATTGATTACAGTGCCTTATGTACAAAAAGACACAAAATCATACAATATCAGGATTTGCAGGTAGAACTGAGGGCAATGTGGAAGGAGGTTACCCAGATAGTTCCAATAGTAGTAGGAGCAATGGGTCTCAAATAATTTGCAGTCATACTTAGATATATTACTGATACATGTAATTCCATATGAATTACAGGAGTCAATTCTGGGCACATTGCAATACTGCTAAGAGTACTTTTTGCTAACATTAACAATTGAAACAATACTAATTTCACAAACTTTAATTATACTTTGACTTAGGAACAGGGTCCATTCCCATCACGGTGCTAGAAACCCAAAAGACTTGGAGAAATTAAACCAAGAGCATTGTCGTGCATTGGGGGTACTCAAACCGCTCTGTAGCTGAAATAACTGCATGTGTACTGTTATGGATCTTTGTTAAAGCTTAATCTGGATGAGGCTAATATACTGAACACACTTTTCAGCTGAGAGGAGCCTTGATGGAGAGTTGCATCCAGAGATTTTGATTTGTACACCAAGCTCCTGTGTTGCCTACACCCCCTACATAAATACATTATTTATTGATACACATGCAGCACAAATGCTAAAACAATTATACTAGAATCTTTTAATCAGATGTGTGGTAATATAATGTCCTTATCTTACTCTGGACATATTTATTAAGTATATTTATGTGTTTTAAGCTGGGATATTTATGTACTTCTGCTGGTAAAATGTTCTGCAGCTTATGAAACACCTGTTCATATTCAAATAGTTTGCAAATGGAAAAACAGGAATTAATTCCATGACTACAGGACTGAAGCCCATTAACATCTATAGTATAATGTTCTAAGCTAAACTGCCAGACAGTGAGACAGACATACACACACAGGTAAACAGATAAGGCACATACATGTACCATTTATCTATGATCATGGGCTAGACTAAAAAACTCTGCCAAGAATTTGGTTCTGCTGTGTTGTCTGCTGTTTGCTTAATGTGAAGGGTTTTCTAATGAAGAATAGCTTGGTATCACCTTTTAATCTGTTTGCGCTATAAGAAGCATACCATGAAATCTCCACCGTAAATAGTACCTTCCTCTCTGCAGTACTTATATGGTTATGAACTGCATTTTCTGCCACAGACATCATTCTAACATCGTCCGATTGTTGGCATACAGTATTTGTGCACACATGTACAAATGCATTTGTTTAGGCTAGTCTTTGGATTAATTATGTATCTGGTTAAGGCCCAAGTGTAAAAAAAATCCAAGAGTTCTGATATGGTCAAATTACTTGCTAAGACACTCATACTATGTAGGCTGAGGCTATGGCACACACATGTTGTTCACCAGCCCTTATCTCATCTGTAGCACTTTACAGCCATCCATTAGATTTGCACTGCCATGGATGATAATTACCATACAGAAAACTTTCTAATCCATAAACTGAAAAAAAACGCATGAAAAAAGCAGCAAATGCTATCCAACATTTTCCGTTTACTAGATTTGGTTTTGCAATCACTTGCATCAAAAATTGCATCTATTGTAGCTATACACACACTAATTTATATTTATATGATGCATGAATTGGAACTATTATCTTCTTTGTGAGACTCTCATGAAATAGTTTTACTTTGCAAATTGAAGCAAAACATCACCTTGTGCCACATTGCCATTCTGCTGAAAATGTATCGGCATAAATTTATTTAAATGCATGTTTATCAAATTCTGTATGTCTAAAACTGTATATATCAGTCTGAGACACAACATTTTCTCAAGGTATTTATATATATATATATATATATATATATATATATATATATATATATATATATATAGAGGTGTGTGTACACATTATATTATATATTTTTCAAAGGCCATGGTTTCTATCAGCATTTTTAAAATATGTAGAAAATCTATGCAAACATGACTTTTTTTAGTATGCACTGTAGTGTTATGACATCAAAGTCACTTGCTTGAATTATGCTTCTCTGACCAGGCTTTTGAAGTGTATTTTCAGAAAATACTATGTTTCAGAAGTACATTTAATACCAAAAGGCTCTGGCTGACTAAGTTTGCCGATGACTGCAAGCTAGGAGAAGTCATTGAATTCCCAAATGGCTTGGCCATCCTGCAAGGATTGTTTCAAATAACTTGTGTCAAAATCATGCTTTGAAACTAAATGCCAAAAAATGCATTATTGTATCCTTTGGGAAGTCGTCTACCACAGGGAGCTACCACATTGACAATACGCCCCTAAGAGCTGATCCAGTTGTTTGGGATATGGGAACTTATGTGGACAGTGACCTGACTTTTGACCAACATATGTCTATTGTTGTAATAAAGTCCTTCTATATTGCACAGCTTATACACAAAGGGATTGTGTCTAGATCTAGGGGTGTCATTGCATCCCACTGCTCAGCCCTCATTAGGCCAATCAGTGACTATAATGCTCCCTTTGGTATGTCTTTGCAGAGTCACTTCAGGACAAAATCAGCTGAGAATTAGTGCTCTTCTATGATGGTGCCAGAAGAAAGAGTGGCTGACAGAAAAGCTTGTTGCAACCAGCCCACTAAGTCATTTCTTAGCACTTGCAGAAGTAGCTTTTCACTTGGCTAGTTGAGGTTTTCCATAATGTTGTGACAGGTCTCTCCTTATTTCCACTTCCCTCACTCCTGATGTATTCTATTCCCTGAACTTTGGTTCCATCTTTAAGAATCTGCCTTTGTAAGCCAAAGTGTTTATATTTCACGTAAGTTATATTACGCAAACATTCAAGGTTAGGACACTGATTAACTTTTTTTTTCATGAGGCCTCTTTCTGGTTTTCTACAGATTTATGCACACTGTTATGAGAAAAGGGAACACATTATAGTTGTAAAACTCAAAAGCAATTTGCTTGCTTCAATGCAAGCTGAATGGTGTACTATGCATTTTGTGTATGTTACATGTCTGAATGCCACTTTATTTAATTTCATACTCATGAAAATCAAGCATATTGCCTTTTGATCTCCAGAAACTTAGCAGTCATTATACCATGTTGTAATTTGCAGGTGTCCACAAAGTCGTTAAGTTGTTTCTTAAATGTACACAGAGACCTGCACCACTTTACATGGATAGTTTATTCTCGAGATGTAGGAGTTGTCACAGGATCTATTCAAGAAGTTAAAACACAACCCCTCAACAGAAAACTGTGAGTCAAACTCAGTGAAAAACCAATCAAGTGAATCTGTGAGCGACATTAGTTTGAAAGCATTTTTTGAATGGAGAGGCTGGTTTATAGTAACTATGTAGTTGCTTTGCCCCTTTACTTCTATACTAGCTCTGAGGTTACTCAACTGTGAGTAAAACATCGCACAGGGTAAAAAAAATAGTTATAGAACTGTTATCTTGCAGAAGAACAGATTAACATAAACTCATTCTAAAAGTCTCCCACCCCTTTTAAGCCTATGCCAAATACCACAGGATATATCCAAAGCTTAAACTCCTATATCAGCTCTTGTATAGAGGCTTATATTCCCATTCACTACAAATACACAGAGTTTAAAAATAAGCCATTCTGGCGGAACTCAGCTACAAATATACTTTGCAATGAAGGGAAAAGAACATAAGTCTAAATAATAGAAATTATTAACTAAAATGTACTATGTCAGCAGGTGATAACCACAAGACATTTAATTAAGTAGAGAATGTCAGAAATGACACACAGTATTACAATGAGCTTCTTTGTTGGCATTGCCGACTCAGAACCTAAGAATATAGCGAACGTCCTCATAGATAGAGTCAGCTCCAACTGCTTCCCTCTGTTGCCTCCAAACTTCCCTGTGTAAAATTTCCAATCCATTACCACCCCCTTCCCCAAGCTTTATTCCCTGAAGAGGCACTAAAACCATTCACCAGGAACAAAAATATTAGCTCTGTGGGTCCAAATAAAATATCAGGCTGTTTCCTGTTGAATATTAAACATCCCTATCAGATCTCCTCTTTAAAATATTCATCCACATCCTTTCCACTGGATGCATACCAAAAAATAGAGCCCTGCTATAGGACTTCAGTATCCACAATGGAGGCTCCACCATGGACACCATCAGATACAGGCATATCAGCCTCACCAGCATCTCATAAAACAGGGAAATTAGGGAACCTACAATCCCCCCATGCACCATGACAGATTTGCCTTTGTTAAATGTAAATCATCCTTATTAAACCTATCAGACTTCTTTGAAAACCCCACAGAAACACTATATGAAGGCAAATCCATGCATTAAGCTTTCCTCAATTTAGCCAAGGCTTCTGAAACTATACCCCACTCTGATATCATCAATAAACTAGTGAAACTCAGTATAAATCCCTGTGTAACCCAATAGATCATCAACTGGCACACTGTTGGATACCACTTTCCTAGAGCTACTGGTGCACTCTCCGCTAATAGACTTGTCACTACTGCTGCATTCAGCTTGGCATGGTCTTCTCTGACAGGCTTGTCACTACTGCTGCATCACAGGAATCTGTTTTCAGAATACTTCAACTTGGCATGGTCTTCTCTGATGTTGTATCTGACACTGAAAGGTCTCTCTCTGACCAAGTTCACGGATATCTGCAAGAATGGAGCCATCATCAATTACCCTGAAGAAACTTCGACCCTTTAAGACCTAACTCAGAGAAACATGTGGTGTAACTTCCCCTGTATTCTTCATTTTTTCAGGCCCATACTAGAATACAATGAGCTCTTTAGTATGTACCTGTCTAAACATCTAACCCAACTAGAAAAAAAAGCACAGTGGGTCATCACTATAAAAAAGTCTTAGACAGGAGTCCCCCATGTTACCCAGACAGCCTTAAATCCTTGTCATTCTTCTCTTTCCTACAGACACCTAAAGGGTGACCTGTGACTGTCTTACTACGCTGCAGATGACACAATCCTGTGGATGCACTGCATATCCATAAAACTGCTAGTAACAAAAACACAAGATTTAGGGATGTCAGTCTTTTCTGGATATATAGGACTTGCTGACATAGCAGGTATGTCTCCCAAAGTGTCTCTCTGCCAAAAACCTCCTCACTTCTAGAATGAGCTCCCGCTTTCTGTTAAGCAAAGCATCTTTGTCACTATCTTAAAATCTAACTTGGACAATGGATGCAAAGTTGCACATTTGCTCCAGATCTAGCTCTCTTATCCCTTAAGGGCAGAGTAAGTTATTAGTTGGGCATACCAGTGGGATTTTAATGGCTTCAAAATGTTTAACTGGTCTACTGCCTAGTAGAACCTATGAACATAACTGGTAGAACTAGGGAATTAAGATTCCTACAGTTAATATTAATTGACTGGCATATCTGCCATTGTAACATACATAATCATATCCTAATAAGTAGCGATTATGTCACAGTTGTGCTATTAAGGTTACCATTACATGGGTTAATGTATCATGGGACTTCATCAAGGCAGTTCAGTAAAGTTCATACTGAATGCATACTATGTCTAATGCCTCTATACGCTTTGATCATGACTATATGTATGCTTTCCAGTGTACAGTGTCAGAATTAAACTTATTTTGACACGAGTTACTGTTTTTTTCATTCTGTGTCATGTTTGAATCTGCTTATGCTGTTTCTGCAGTTTGCTGATTCATCTTATGGATGCCACTATTGCATGCCATCCACTCGCATTTTGTATGATAAAAAGGATGATAGTGGTCCCATTTTCACATTTTTAAGAGTACAATACGTAAATCCCTATCTCATCAGGTGGGTGGTCAAATGGCTCACCCACAGGACCCTCAAAGTCAAAACAGGCACCTCCACCTCCAATAGCAGACCTGTCACTAGTGGAGTTTCCCAAGGATCTGTCTTGGGACCCCTACTGTTTTGCATCTACTTCTCAGAGGTCCAGGCAAAGACAAAAGGCCTGTGGCTGACCAAGTTTGCAGACAACTGTAAGTTGGGTGCTGTAATTGACTCCCCAAATGATGTTAACATACTGCAAGAGGGTCTCACAGCAACTAACTCATTGACAGGGGGAAGAGGTGCTGACTGAGGTTTCTTTTTGGGAATAAACTCTTAGCTAGGCTTGTAAGGACCCCAGGTTCCAATAATCTCATTCAAGAATCTTGTTCTCATAAATATTAATTTGTTTTTTTTTTTTCAACTTCTACTTGCATATCCACTGAACCACCAATTCTTCAGCTGCAGTACTTCAGATTTGGCTTGAAATATCTACACTACCACCATCCTTATGTTTGAAGCTTCATGGAACATGCCACAGAATTGAAAATTATGGATTCAAAATTTGAAGCATATCATAATGAAACTGGACTTTCCAAAAAGCCAGAAATGATTCAGCGTGCATCGTTACTTCATGACACAGACAAGGCAAGAAGTAAGGTATTTAACATTGTTAACCTTGAGGAAGAAGAGATTCAGTATTACTGTCCTCAGACACAAGCTTCTGATTTACTCTGATCCAAAGGAACACCTATCATACGCAAGACACTTTGCATTACTAGATACCAAAAGCTGTTCAGCAGTTGATGCATTGTCGCTTATGTGACTGAAAATGAAACAGAAAAAGAGAGTTTGGTGACATTCACAATTCAGTGATGAAAGACAGAACTGTGTATAGAATCAAAAGTGCTCAAGTCAGGGGATGCTTATTAATAGAGTATGACTTGATAAGTCAGTGAACTTTCAAGCAACCAGCTTAACGGCATGAATGAGGAACTCAAGTGCATAAACCAAGGCTGACAGAAAAAAAATACAGCAAAACAAACCTCAAGACTAAAAACAGAAAGAAAACATAAAGAACTGGAAATGCATAGTATCAGAGATGGCTCCTGGTAATGAGTAGTCAAGACAGCACATCCAGGGAACACAGTGCGACTTCGGAAGAAGAGTCTGCCCAATAAGTGGAGATAATAATAATGTTTACAAAGATATGCAAAAGCGATACAGTAAGACTTGCATGTATGTTGCCTGTACTACAAGCAAATGAATAAAATAAAGTGGAAATGTTTGTAGCACTGTTGGGTTCCATATTCTGAATGCAGTACAACCGTATACAACACAAATTATTTCTGACAGAGAAAAAGAAAATATAATATGTTACATTTAAGCATGATATCACTGCAGAATGCAATCTAATCACTAAATATTATTACATATTCTGCTTAACTCAAAACTGTGCTGGTTCTGGTGATGTCTTGCTTGGCATCCACATGAGTTACTGTACCTCTTAGCTAAAGAATTCTGGACAAAGTGAAAAATCGTGGTGTGGGGAATCAAAGGTATAAAACAAAGGACAGACTTTAAATACTGATCTTATGAGATAATAATTTTGCATTTGTATGCATGTGCAATCCTGCGTTCTAGATGACTGTCACCGTTGAAGTGACATCCCAACTCCATGTGCAAAAATGGGAAAAGGGGCTGTGGATGGATGGATGAATGGATGGATCTGATGGATAGGAAGTCAAAACTCAAATGCTTGTTAGTATTTAAGGGCTTCAGTCCTCAATGGTTTGCCAGGCATCAACAAATTGTATGAGGGAGAGAGCATGGGAATTTCTGGGCAGTTAAAATGTATGTAAGTTACACATTAGTTTTTATTTGAAGAACACAGTGAAATGAAGCTTAAGCTGAATTTGATTAATAATGTACACTAAACTCCATACATTGCTGATATATTCTAGGCATAAACTGAAGCTTATGGGTCTGATTTGATTTGATTACGAGCACAAGGATGAAGATAAAAAGTTGCTGTCCCAAATAATGTCCTTGGAAAAGCATATAAAACATCAGGATCCCCTTCAGAAGCTCAAGTTTTCAGAAAGTCGAAATTCATATGGTCACTTTTGAATGGAGATCGCGGTATAACAAGGACTGGGGAATTAACAGTTTTCCCCTCTGTAGTACGATCTCCGAGTTGGTATATATAATATGTAGGGGGCGTGGGGGTGCAGGGAGGCTTATCCCCCTGCAAAAACATATACAAATGATGGATTTGTGTGTTTTTCCAAAGTTTGAATTTTTGAAAGACTGATCATATTGTCTCCACCATATGAATTTTGACTTACTGAATGCTAAAGCTTCTGAATGGGATCTAGCAAAAAATATTCTGTTGTAATGCATGTGAGATACTTGATGCAATTAAAAACATTCCTATAGTGCAATAAGAGAATAGTTGTCAAAGCAGTAGTCAGCAGCAGAAAAAGACAGCAGTCCAAACTGTAAATACAAAAGTGATGAAGAGACACTCAATCAACCTATGTGAAATGGAGCTCTGAGCGCAGCTCACACACTTGTGAAACATCCCTTGACAGTGCAAATGTCTGTAAAGGTCAAGTTCAGAATAGAGCAGTTAAGAATATTGATAACGACTAGCAGATGAAATAACAGAAATACTATTAACATCAGTGTACTAATTCAAAGAATACACTCAATCCTTTGACAGCACTGTTACCTGTGCATGGAGAGTCATTCTGACTTGTTTAGTAGTCTAGGCTGTCTGCCAGGAGGGTATCACATTTTCCCCTGAGGCAATAACATGCGTCAAGAAGAGGAGTATAAGCTGTGCTCAGACATTGAACAGATGATTTTATTGCCACCCTGTTGTATGTGGCCTAAATAAGTATTGCAGCTAAGCTTGGTTGGACCACACTATCTCATCTGATTCTTCATACCATGACAGCAAAGAAAAAAATTGATCATGTGAGTATACCCTGAATGGGCATTTGCCACTGCAATGCCTGCGCTACCCTAATATGACAACCTGCAGAGGTGAAGAGCGTTTCATTTCTGGGACGGCTGATGAGGAGTAGAAGATCGTACAACAAATTAACTGTTGTCTGTTTACAAGGCATCACTTCTAACTGCCCCTGTCTTGCTTAACAGCCCTCTCCTTTATGTGCTCATATAACCAGTCTTGCTAGCACTGTACCCTATCTCCACCAAAGCAGACTCCCATGTAAGCATTTAGCAAGTTCCAGTCAAATCACCCTGATCAACATGTTTTATCAAGCCACTGAAGCAGTTAACCCATGAGAAAATCTTAACAGGATAAGCTGTAAATTAATCCATGGAGCTGAAATTCATACTTCTGTCTGTCATGAGAAAGAGTTTCACAGAGTGAAAAAGTGCTGTTTCACAGCTGTCTTTGTTGGGTAGTGGTTGGACTTCTGAATGTGCCCCAGCCAACTCTATTGCAATTAGTGGCCGGGGGGGGTTGGATGGCCAGATTATGTTGCTAACATACACAGAGGCAAGGTACAATAATTAATACAAATCACAACAGACAGTGGGCACTTTGACCACCCAATCTTAATGCACTTCTGATGAAGACTGGTATATATGGAAGCACAAATGCCATTGTGCCCAACACTGCAGGCCCTATCAAACACTATATCCAGACAGCAGTGACAAAAAGCACATAATCCATCAGGATAACACTCCAGTGGCTGGATCTTGTGTAAACTACTGCAGAGTAGCTGATTTAATAGTCAAAAGGATAGAAAAGGAACCACAAAAACAAGAATAAAATGGTCTGAACCAACTTAAAGTTTTGTGTCTCAATATTCCCAATGTGTAGAATGTTTTGCTTCAGTTGCAGTAATTAAATATTATACCCCTCCCCCCTCTCGAGGCCAACCAGCTGATATTTTCATAACATTATTTACAGCAAACCAAAATGCTGTCACTACTGCATGAACAGTTTTCAGTGCTGAACATATAATGAAACCATAACTGAAACCAAGAAGTGAAGACAGTGCTGAAAAAGCACTTTAAAATCTCACATCTGACTTCCATCCTTTTATTTGAAGCCTACACAGAAAGTACTAAAAGAACTGCATCTGTGAAACTAGTAGCAGAACTACATAATGCCAGGAATCTGAACATGTTATGGTATTAGAACAGATTTTCTGAGGTCTGTGTGTTGTAAACAGCACAGATCAAAACTGATGTCATTTTCCTAGAAACCTCATGGGCTTACTGAAAATACAAAACCATTCTAAAATACCCAGGGAAAAATAAATCCCAAACCAAAGATGAAACATCACCAGATTTGCAACACACCAGTTACTGAAGTACTGATAAAGTACTGTGTGGTGTGGAGCTGTATCAGACCCTTGAACCCCCCACCATGTACATCCTAAGAAATTTCCTTTCTGAGACCACTGTAGTACCACAGTCCATTACTCCAAAATGATCTCAGGATAGCAAAACAAAGACATTCTCATATCCAAAATTAAACACTTCCCAAAAGGCACTCGTAAAGTCATCACAAAGTCACTGAACAGCATCTGTCAGTAATGATATACAGGTCCAAACTACACTAAAAATTACTGCTATAGATACAAAAAGTGTAGGCACTCCCTCATCCCTTAAGTCATTTGTATCTCACAGCATACTACAGAATAAAGCAGCACAACGCATTATGCGAACAGGATGTCATAATCATAAACAAAGCCTTAAATGGAATTTGTGTGGACTGAGCGTGGGATGCAACACAGACCTGTCTCTGCTATGTTTCATAAATGTGAGTCTTCCTAGACAGAGACTGCCCACAGTCAGAGCATGGACATAGATGTAGCAGGGCTACATTGCACATAACTCTGAGATATCAATCTGAATAGTTGTTAATGCTTTTACTGAAGCATCATGATGCAGTATCCCATTTAGATATACACATTAAAAGAAAACAAAACCCTAAATTAAATGACAGTGCACAGTGGGATTCAGAATGAACAGTAAAACAACCATGCTGCAATCAATAGCGTGGCTGCAAGTGCTTGATACAACCCAGATGGGGATTAGGTGTGCATAAGTGTTGAGACAGTGCTGCATAGAGAAGCCAGTTATTTGTAAAATATGTCGCTACTGCACAAATGGATAAATCTGGCTACGATATGCCACATGACAAAGGCCATTAAATATGTCTGTAGTATGCTTGCCAAGATGAGCTGTCAGACACAAAGGATTGCACCTGTGCAAGACAGGCACAGCTGACAACCAATACAAGGACCACATAGCAAAGTGCCAACTTTGTTTATTTTTCAAATGCAAAGGAAATGGGATGAGAAGACACTCAGAAAAGGGGAACAGCAGGTAGAGGAATACAGAGAAGGAGAATGGAAGTGGAAAATTTGCATGAGGTGGGGGAAATACGTACCTTTTTTTTCATTTTCCAGAACACATGCTCTTTTTTTATTTTTAGAGATGGGTTGAGATGCTAGGGAAAGCAGGGGGCAATGTGAGTAGGAAGGACAGTACTGAAATGGCAAAAGGAGCAGGCAGACATATAACATGGACAAAGACTGACAGAGGAAGGTGCCACTGCATGCACAGGGATCCACAAAGGAAATTCACCGACAGACAGACAAATAGACAGACAGAGGATGTACAGATTGTGATGGCCAGGAATGAACAACAATCAGGGAGGACGAGTGACATACAAAAAAGGGGAAAACAGTGATAAGGTATAAGGTGGAGTGAGAACAGCATAGTCTATCTCATCAGAACCCTCCCTCCCAGAAGACAGTCACTTCCATGTCCATTACCATGTGTGGGATATGCCATTGGTGGCACCATGGTCAGGGCAGTGTAGCTATGTGACTGACAGCTGCATAATGATGGCCTACAGGATGCTAGTCTGGGTCTCAAGCCTCTACAGCTGCTACCAGATGACCAATAAAACCCTCCCTACTAGTGCCACTCAGACCCCCCACCAATGCCCCTCCCAAATGAGGAGCTTATCAATAAACCCACAGGAGAAGCAGTGCCAAAGGCCATCAGCAAGCCGTCCATTCTAACTTCCACAGAATAAATGTCATCACCCTGCTGGCAAGCTGAACTGGGGAATGATAACTACCCAGCAGCTGGAGTAGCCGGTGCAGGCCATGGTGACCACTGCTAAACCACATCCCGCTCCATGGTTAAAACTGCAAAATAAGCAAACAAAAAAATAGAGCTAAAAAAACAAGATGCTAATGAGCAAGTGAGAGAGAGAGAGAAAATAGGACAACAGTGTTCAGTACAACATGGTACACTTTCACATGAAAGACCCTTGAAAGAGAAAAATATAGTCAGCTTTGCAAAAGTGATCTAAATGCACATAGAACTCCTATAATAAGGCTGGAGAATAATGCCAGGAGATAAGATTGGCTGTGACCCCTTCACCACTGAGTAGGACAGTACACAGGTTCTGGATGGCAACCAGTGACTGTACACTCGACAGCAAAGCAATGGAGAAATAACCAAACTGTACAAGAAATGTACAGCTTTGTGAAAAACAAGTGTATGTGGAGTTGTCATCCACAGTGAAGTAAATGGTGTGATGCGTGTCCAAAGTTTGTACAGTACCATATAGAATATGTCTTGACATATAATCGATGTGGTAATAATGCACCTCAAAAACATAAAAACAAGTACAGTTGTTGCACCCACTTGATTCATAGATAGGTGAATCTGCGTTTTCTGATAATGTCTTGGTGTCATATTCAAAGATAGCCATTACCTCTGAACACAGTTTTCTTCTAAACTCTAACAATATACTGTATCAGGAATACCTGCTGTAGTGAAGGACAGGGTCAGAGACACAAATGCATAACACACAGTGGACAGACAAGTTTAGTGAGCAACCATGCAGTGGTAATTACATCCCTATGAGTCACTCAACAACAAAATGCTGACGTATTACAGGGAAGAAAAACATCCCAATTGTTCTAGGAAACCCAAGGTCAGTACAGATGGCAATGTCAGGAATAACTGCCAGAAACAAGATCAGTAGCACAGTTACAAATGCCTTTAAAACATATATGTTAGTCACATAAGCACTGAGAAAATATGCAAGTGAAGCACACATGTACATGTCTGGCAACAATCTTCTTTTTCTTTTGTCTGTTCCCATTAGGGGTCGCCACAGCGGATCATTTGTTTCCATTTCTTCCTGTCCTCTGCACCTTTCTCAGTCACACCAACAACCTGCATGTCCTCTCTCACCATATCCATAAACCTTAACTTAGGCCTTACTCTTTTCCTGTTACCTGGCAGCTTCATCCTTAGCATCCTTTTCCCAATATACCCAGCATCCCTCCTCAGCACATGTCCAAACCAATGTAATCTTGCCTCTCTGCCTTTGTCTCCAAACCGTCCAACCTGGGCTGATCTTCTAATATACTTATTCCTAACCCTGTCCACCCTCATCACACCCAGTGCAAATCTTAACATCTTTAACTCTGCCACGTCCAGCTCTGACTCCTGCCTTTTTGTCAATGCCACTGTCTCCAACCCATTTAACATAGCTGGTCTCGCTACCCTCTTACAGACCTTCCCTTTCACTCTTACTGACACTCGTCTGTCACAAATCGCACCTGATGCTTCTCCACCCACTCTGCCCTGCCTGTACTCTCTTCTTCACCTCCCTTCCGCACTCACCATTACTCTGAACTGTTGATCCCAAGTATTTAAATTCATCCACCTTCGCTAACTCTACTCCCTGCATCCTCACCATTTCTCTAGCCTCCCTCTCACTCACACACACACATATATTCTGTCTTAGTCCTGCTGACCTTCATTCCTCTCCTCTCTAGAGCACATCTCCACCTCTCCAGGGTCTCCTCAACCTGCTCCCTACTCTCACTACAGATCACAATGTCATCTGCAAACATCATAGTCCACGGGGACTCCTGTCTGATCTTGTCTGTCAACTTGTCCATCACCATTACAAATAAGAAAGGGTTCAGAGCTGATCCTTGATGTAATCCTACCTCCACCTTAAACGCATCCGTCACGCCCACCACAGACCTCACTACTGTCAGACTACCCTCATACATATCCTGTACCACTCTTACATACTTCTCTGCCACTCCCGACTTTTTCATACAATACCACAACTCCTCTCTGGGCACCCTGTCATATCCTTTCTCTAAGTCAACAAAGACACAATGCAACATGTCTGACAACAATACCATGCCCTTACCCAAATGCCTAGACAGTCAGACCTGCCTCCTCTGGCAAGTAATCCTGTTCTCTATATTTTTCCCCAAGCTGCAAAACAAACACACACACACACACACACACACACACACACACACACACACACACACACACACACACACACACACACACACACACACACACACAATATACAAATAAAGAGAAGAGCATAACCATGCACATCAGAAACAGCCCATTATGTACAGCATGGTTTACAATTAAAAACTCAACAATTGGAAGATGGAGTCTGCTAATCACCACAAACTTTCCTTGAAAGTCAGAATGCCAAATATCAGCATGCACAAAAATGACACCAAACAATGAAATTCCCAACCACTCTGGACACTGGAACAAGCACTAACAAGGGTCTGGAAGTGGGGCAAGTTCTGAGAGTCAGTTATGCCAGTGTTCGAGATTCTGACTGTTGATATTCAGGATGCACTTGAGCTTCAAAGTGCTGAGCATGTGATTGCAAACCATATATCAGTAGCATAGCAAGGGTGGGGTGAAACAGCAATTACCCCAGGTGCAGAATATTAGAGGGTACAATCAAAAGGCTAGCACTTTAGTTCCTTAATTCTGTACCGAAATATCAGCACAGAAAGGCACTTGAGTTCAAGGTTTTTTATTTCTTTTTTTTTGCTCTTCACTGAAAGAGCTGAATTACAAACACTCTCCTATAGTAATCTGAAACCTTTTTTTAAACAGTTGAGCCAGCTGTACTTCTTTGGTACAGTAAGCCCTACTGTGGCATGATAAAGCAATTACTCATATTTATCTTTAGTATAGCAGTTAGGCTGTCCCTCTCAAACTTCTCCTTTTTGGGAGAAGGCTTGGAGGACACCTCTGAAAGTCATAGTCTGCTGACATTGCTGACCGGAACAGGGGATGTCTGTGTATCACTCATCACCCTGACAAGTGAATGCATGCATCCACAATGTTCTGGAGATCCTCATAGCAGTGCCACCAGCAGCCGCTGCTGTTGCTACATGATTCACACAGACAAGGCTGTCAGGGTCTTCAGCAAGCAGATGTGGAAGGACCTGGTGACCAATATAAATCCAGTAAGTGGACATAAGACAGAAAGACATGTCTGCTGCAGAGTCACAGACATGATCCACCATTCATGTACACAAGCACAGGCCATTACCAAGTAAAGAATGGCCATAGGCAGAGGATCTGCATCACAGACCACCCTCATATACCCTGAGCAGTTTTTGGTATTCCCTGCCTGGGGACAGTAATTGTACAGATACCCAGAGATGCCCTGGATGTTGGAGCTAGACTAGCTCCAACAGTAATTGTACAGATACCCAGAGATGCCCTGGACGTTGGAGCTAGACTAGTGATGACACTGCTTGTGTTTGCCAGGAATGCATTAGGTTGATATGACCTTGGCCCATTACCAACATACGGTGGCTCACCACCATTATGAACTAACTGATTGGTAAACTTTGTCATCTGTCACCCATAGGTAAATAGAAATGCCACCACCACACCATGTACTCAGAAGTATGTATGCGTTTCCTTGCCATTGTAATATTTTACATACTCATATTATAGTGCAGGAGTATGGGACTGTCAAATGTGTTCATTTACAAACATAGGTGACGCTCTCTCTTGCCTTGCCTTCACAGGTGCTACTGGCATGGGGTTAGGCCCTCAAGACTAGATAGGCCTGATGTCAGTGCAGCACCACTGCCTGACAATATTGGCAGTTTGCTGGCTGCATAGTCAAACAGCAAGGTGCTGATGTCAACAATACTTACAGTGGAGGACACAGTACCACCCACATCTCCTGACACACTTGTGGTAGCAATGGGCACCACCAATGCATGTCTCACATTTACAGAGGGTCAGGCCCATCCACATCAGCCCATCAGAGGGTACACAGTGCTTTCCTACATGTGCAACAATAGTGGGCAATGGGGCCACTGCACAGCATGTGCAAATCACAAGGGAAAAGCAAGTTGATGGCAATCAGTGCAATAATTCCTGCTCAGTCCCACATCTTGGTGTCACACTAGGCATCAGTCAGCAGATGTGCAATTGAGTAATCTGGGCACAGATGGATGCAATACAACAGACAATTAGTGTGAAGAGTGGCATACATGATGACTTATGTATGACCCTGCAAGGCCTACATGCTGATATGGCATATAGAGGACCTGGAGCACAAACAGGTGGAGACATTGAAGGGACACTTTGCATATATTGCAATGACCATGAGGTCTAGTAGCACAGTGCACAATGGCTGTGCCAAATGCTATACACACAAAGGCCACAGTCCCAAGTCTTGGCTTCACAGCTGTCTTATACCCTTCTTGGATCTGTGATGACCAGAGTGCCCATGGCTGGCAACTCACCTAAGCATAGCCATAGCAATGCATCTGCTCCTGTGGCTCCATACAGGACAAACCCACAGGAAAGCCTCACCAAGGTCATAGATTACCACATCACCACTGCCACCTATTACTGATGAACTTACAGTGGCATGACAGTGCTTAGTCTCAGAGATGTGGCTTACATCAAGTCATGCATTTCCACATCATTCTTGCCAATTGGTTTTGGTGGGACACAGTGGAGCTGTTCCATGTCCACTCACAGTTTATACCCTAACCACATGTGGACCCACCATGCTCCTGCAGTGCTTCATGTGTACCCCCTGCCCAGGTAATGTGAGGCCAACCAAACCATCTGACCACCTGCCCTCACAAGGAAGCTGCTTCCCATCTCGACATATAATACGCATCTCTCAAAATCTCCCAACTGAATAATCAATAACACTTCAACATACCCTAGTCCTTCCCCCTTTCAACTGTTTCTGATCCCTTTCAATTTGTCTCACATGTGCAAATGATGAAAACTGTATCCAGCCCACCCCTCTGTGTTATCTGGGTAAGGTAATATCCGATACACAACATGGGTATTCACTGCACTGTACTCCATAATCTGGATGCAGAATTGCATGCATCTGTTTTACTCACTGCTGTCCTTACATCATATATACTTAATGGATGTAGTATTGCATACATAGTTTTTGATCAGATGCAACTTCTTTTTACCAGTACCATAGTGCATTACACCTGCCTTAGCTATGAGTGGCAGGTTGCTGATTCCTTCAATTACTCCTTAACAAAACCTCCTCGACTGTTGACTCCAGTGCATCCATCTCTTCGATGGTGACCTTTTGCTGTACTAGTTCATGTAGAACATGTGCAGTATAGCAGAGATGACAAATATCTTGCTGCAGATCTCTGCAACATACTGCAGTGCACCACCAAAAAGATATCTAGCCAATGAAAGTGGACCTTAAACTCTCTAAACACATGTTTGATGATGTTGTTGGTCCAAGCCAGTGCAGTGTTGTATGACATCTCTGCCAAATTCTGATGGTTGTGTAATGGATGTCATGAGCCACAACTTCAAGGTATAGCTGCCATTATCTACAACAAATGACAGTGCAGAGGTTTATAAGCAGTGCAGTCTACACAACTGTTGGCATGTTTTTGTGGCCTGGGGGATGGGATGTTTATACTCACCCAATTAGATGCCTCTCTGGAAAATCATCTCACACAAATCGTCATTACAGGTCATTCATGTGCCAGGTGTGGGAACCATGGAAACTGCCAGGGTGCACATAGACACTGTAAATAATATCCAGTCCATTATACTGTATACCACCTGGCAGTTGATAGAGTGAAATCCCTTCTGACTCACATAGATGCCATGTGGACCAGGTGGGGCTTTGATGGCAATTCGAGTACCCCCTATAATTTTTGAAAACTGGGCTATATCATAATATGCCTGGATAGTGGTGTTTGTCTTCTGTGTGGTCCATGGGAAAAATGTATACTTTCTCCACATGCTGCAGCATGACATCCAGAAAGTGGTGTAGGATTTGTGAGGCAGATGCCTTTGAATCTCCCACTCTTTGCCCTGATGACAAGTCCCTGTAGTAAGAACGAGCAAGTCTACATAGACCTTAGAGTGAACTGGGATAGTCATTCCATGCATCCCATGTGATTTCATGAAACGATGACACATCTACAAGCTCCCTCGGTCTGTATAATAGCATTCAACTATTATAAAGGTGATAGTAGGTTTGCTGTGGCAAGACCACTCTGTGATGTAGAAGGTGGCACAGGGTGGCTTCTCCCAGCATTTTAGCCTCATTTGTATGCCTGTTCACCAGAAAATGAAAATACAGATTTACTCCTAGCTGTAACTATTTGTGCAGGTTTTACATGTTTGAATCTCTTTGCCATGTTGTCATCCATTACTTGAATTCACAATTGGTCTAATTTCCATAACATCTCTTATCTGCATATTATTATACAGTTATTTGCATGACATCCTGCCCAAACTTATTTCCACAGTAGTATGATAACACTTTGTGCCTCCCTGAATCATCCCGAGCTTTCCAGTCACCACTATTCATGATGTCACATAAGGTAGTGTACTAATTCTTTATTAATCGCACAGCATTTTTTTTTATTTACACAAAATAGTGACACACACATGACAAAAACTTAGATCTCAATTTATATATTAAAGCAAATAACTAACTGCTTGTATGGTCTGTCAAGCAACACAGTTTACTGCAATGACATCAGAGACTTGAAATTTGCCATCTGGTGTTTACCTATTCAGCATGTAAAACAAGTTGTCAAAATCACCTGGGTCATCCCCTGGCAGGCTAAGAGAAAAAAAACACTATATGAACCTTTAATACTTTTCAGGTGCAGGAAATATAGGTGTATAGGCTCCTCACTGAATTGTCTGCACTCAAAATACCCAGTGCTGAAAAATCAATAAAAAAGACCAAAAACCCAGAGAAGAATGGATCTCAAAAATTGCTATTTGCCTTAAAACTTCTTTTTGTGGGAGTGCAAGCCTCCCTGCACCCCCCCCCCATGTGTGGGACAACCCCCCCACACTCTTCTGAACTTATATACACCAACTCCAAGATTGCCATACCTCAGAGAAAAGCGACTATTCTGAGAAATGGCATCTTGAATTTAGTATATGTAAGGCCGTTCTTTCTGTCATTTAGTCTCTACATTTTAGGACTCACTCGAATGGGTCCTTGCATTACAAATGTTTACCAGGTTGAATGATTTTGTGAATCGGGTATTGTGGGACTTCACCACTTGACAGTGGTGTGCATCAGCTGTAAAGTCATAAATCTGGTATGTATCAGCAAGTAAGGGAACTTCAGACATATTGAGAAAGTTGGATATCTGGGTTTTATCATGGTCTGCAGATGTGAAAAGCAAGTAACTCAATGTTACTTCTGCATTTGACATGTCTGCAGAGCACATCGTATTCACATCCTGTAGTAATCAATTGCTAGTGTATAACTGAGTCACTTAAGCGGATATCTCCAAGTGGACTGTAGTATTATATTTCTATGAATGGTACTCTGGACATGTGGACCAGCGATAAATCTAAACATTCTTTTCCCTTGGATATCGTCACAAAGCAGTGTTCCCCTCTACATAGCATCTGGGTTTCAGGGCTAGTTCCTTTATGCAGAACACCAAGTTGCAGGGAGACTGTGGAAGCATTCTAATATAGGACTGTCAGTCTGCACTTTTACTGATATAAATTTTAGGTCCCTTTATACAGTGTACAATCACAGATGTTGTTAGCACCCCTGATTTTGATAACTCCTACTTACCTGGACTACTCAAAGTAAGCAGCAAGTATGCTGATGATCTTTTAGGTGTTTTATTCATGTTAATGTAACCAAAAACAGACATGGTTATTTTCCAATAATAAGTGGGTCGAGTTCCCAGCCTACTCTGACCTATGCTAGGTATCCATGCTTCAGTAGGATGGGTCTATGTACCCCTATAGCAAGTATACCCACCGTAAGGCCCAGCAGCACTGGATCAATAAGCTCAATAAGCTACAGGCTGGCAGGTGTCCATTTGCCCAGCCTGTGTTACCTAAAGTAGCTCTGCTGAGCAAAAGGTGGACATAAAATTAATTAATCTGCCAGACATGAACTAAGGATTGGTATTCTGAATTAAGGCATACTGAGACGATGCAGATTGGAAGTGGATGAAATAATGGTTAGGAGGAGGCTGGACAGCCACTGTATCCAGGAGACAAAATTAAAGGGCAGAGTAGCACAGCCACTTCACTAGAGATCCAGAGTATACTACTCAGGGGGAGGACAGTCTAGGAACGGTGTGGGAATTTTGGTGGGGGAAAGGCTTCAGAATATAGTAAAAGATGTCATCACAATTAGTGAGACTCTCATGGCAGTCAGACACCAGTGTACTAATAAGGCACTATCCATAATCTCGGCTTGTACCCCAAAGCAGGGATGTGATAGTGTGGAAAAGAGTGCAGACAGCGGTTGCTGGACCTACTAGATAAATCAGGCCAACGTGTATGTTAGTGGGTGGCCTGACTGCACATATTGAGACAGACAGAGCAGGATATGAGGACTGCTCAAGTCCACATGGGTGGGGCAGCAGGAATAAGGAAGTAGGGGCCATTCTAGAATTCTATCTAGCAAATGGCTAGATGGAGACCAACTCATGGTTCAACAAGATATATAGTCAGAAGATCACATGCGCTCAGGTAAACTTCTTCCTAATAAGATAAAGGTACTGAAATAAAAATCAGGAATTGCAAAGTCTTCACAAGGGAAAAGGCCCACAGCATGAACCACTGGTTGCCACAATCAGCTGCAAGCAGAAGTTAGAGAATGATCCAAAGTCAGACACTAGGATGATGACCTCAAAAACTGATTAGAGAGAAAGCACCTCTGGAAGAAGTAGTTGAAAAAGAATGGCAGCGCCTCAAAACAGCACATGCGAGGACTATAGAACAGATATGCAGTCAAGCCTGGTATGGAAATAATGTATACAAGAACATTTAGTAGTGTAATGCAGAAGTCCAGGAAGTAAATCAAAAGCAAGAAGCATTGCAGGAAAAAGTAGGAAATAGAAAAGATGGAACATGGCAAATGAAATACTGGTTGGCTAACAAACACACTAAGAGATCAGTTGCAATAACAAAGAACAAGGCACCAGAGGCACTCTGTCGGCTTCTGGAAAAGGACTCATTTGATGGCACAAAGACACACTTAGGTTGCAAGGCAAAGGCAGAAAGATAAAGAAGATAGTCATCAGACACCCTTCATAAGGGATGCCACCACACAATCTGCTCACCAGTCTATAGGATATCAAAGGCAGAAGGAATACTTTAAGCAGATTCTGAATGAAGAAAACCCCACAGAACCTATACAGCCCTAGACAAAGCCCATGATGAGAAGAAGAGGAGCCCATCACAGAACAACAGCAGTAAGGAAAATGAAGTCAGGGAAAGAAGCAGGTTTAGATGAGGTCACAGCAAATATGATCAAGATGTTGGGTTAGTTAGGGGAAAAATAGCTCCACGAGTGTACTAATAGCAATGTGGAGAGAAAGGCATATCACAGAGAACTGGTAAAAAAAAGCATTCTAGTGTCAGTGTACAAGAACAAAATGGACATTCACAAATGTAGGCACTATAGAGGTATCAAACTCCTGTCACACTGCATGAAAGTTCTGGTGAGAGCGACTAATAAACAGAGTATTTGAAAGTAAGATGAAAGATAAGCAGCTCAAATTCAGCTCAGGGTGCAGCACAACCAACTCTGTGTTTGCAGTGAGACAGATAGTTGAGAAAAAGTTAGAGATGAGGAAAGAGTCCAAGAAAGCTGATTTTGACAGTGCTGCAATGAAATCCCAAAAACAATGGTAGAATTAGTGCAGGCTGTGTACAAGAACCCAGTGACACAAGTATAAACAGTGTTTGGACTCACAGAGGTATTCCCAGTGAGAGTAGGTATGCATCAGGGTTCAGCTCTGAGCCCTCTGCTGTTTATACTGGTGATGGACTACTTTAGCAAACAGGTTGGGGGGACAGATCATCAAAACTGGTGTATGCAGGCGATGTGGCATTATAGGCAGACCCTGAGCAAGAGCTTCAGCAAAAGGTAGGGGGATTGAATGCAAAACTGAAGGAACACGGGATGAAACGGAGTACAAATAAGACGGATGTAATGGCAACAAATGGGGGAATGAGAAGATGAAAACTGAGACAGAAACAGTGGACAGATTAACAGTTTCAAGCATCTTGGATGGGTGGTTTAGGAAAAGGGAAGTTTGAATGAGGAGGTCAAAGCTATAATCAGAGGGGCTGCAGCCAACTGGCATAGTGTGCGTGACAGAAGAATGCCAATGAAGCTGAGAAGTAAGGTGCACAAAATGGTGGTGAGACCAGTACTACTGTATGGTTCAGAAACTTGGGTAGTGAAAACAGAGCAACTGAGGAAACTAGCAGTGATGGAGATGTAGTGACTGAGCTGAATGGTAGGAAGCACACTGTGGGGAAAGATGAATAATGACATCAGAGCAGAAACTCAAGTAGCTGCAATTGCAGAAAAAGTCAAAGAGAAGAAATTGCAGTGGTTCAGTCATATGTGCAGGAAAACAGAAGGCAATCTGGCGTAGAAGATTTGGTACAGACAGGAAGAAGGAAAGAGGAAACAAGGATGTCAGCAAAGAGATGGATGGATGGATTGTGTGAGAGAAAACCTGCAAAAATCAAGCATGACTGTTGAACAAAGTAGGAAAATGGCACTGAATCAAGAGAGATAGAGACAGTTGAAATGACCCCCAGACCCCATGTAGAAAAATGGGAGAAAGGGAGATTGGTGATGATGATGATACTGTGCAGCACTAAGCTTTCTTTGGTGAAATGCATACAGCTCTGTTATGTGGTTTCTGCATGTAACACCCTATACAATTGTATACATTGTCTATCAATACCACTCATGATATTTTGTATAGTGCAGGACTGATGAATGTATTCCTCCACACAATGCAAGTATTTCTACTTCAGGACCTTCCAACTGTGCCATGTATCTAATGTTGTGTCGCCATCCATTTAACATCAGATATACTGCTGATAAACTTGCTACTGTTGCCTATTGCTACTGTTGCCTATAACCCAATTCACATAAAGAATGCTTGACAGAGATTGACAATAACCACATCAATACCAATGACCAGTCCAGACTGTACTGAAAACGGAAGGGCTTAAAACATCATGCAGGTCAAAATGGACAGCCTTGCTTCAGGTGCTGTGCATGTCTCTGTTCATGCGTGGTAGCATTCCAAGTAACTTCTGTCAATTCATCACATACCCTCCAACTCCTGTAACATACAGACTTGCTTATCACTAGTCTAGTGTTTGTAAAGGAGGTTATAAGAGGGACCTTTTTGATTGTTTCCATCAGCATTTCATTGACTGTGTGACTACAGATTGACGGTTATAATTTATTTTTTGTAATATCTGGGAGAGTTAGGGAAAAGCAATACTAGCACTGAAATAAATACAAGCTACACCATGATAATCAGCTTAGCAACAATAAGGATCACATATATAGCATGCCATCAGCATACATGTTCAGAAGCTGGGCACAATGTCATCAAGTGTGTGCGACTACATAAGACATTGTTGCCATGCACAAGTAACACTCTCAGAGCTGGGGCCTCTTATTATTAGTAGAGAACTGTTAACAGTTTATTGACTGGTCCTGTCTAAACATCATGTGCACTCATCAGCACACTGCCTACCACCGAATATGTATGTTGACCATATGTGCGATGAGCTCCCTGCTCAGGTGATCACAGTATCTATGTATATCCATGGTACAGCTGCACATTATCACACAAACAGTCTTTTTTTTTTCCTTTCATCTTTATGATCCAAGTAGTTCCACTGACCATTAATACTACCATTATATAATGCTTTACATCGTTTTGGATGTCTCTTTCTCTAATTTTTTTCTTTCTTAACCTCTTAGGATCCAGTAGATCCAAATATATGTTCTGGCCCAGGAGCTTTGCTCCGGTCATGCAATTTTCTCAGAGTTGCAAAATTTACATGTGGAAGTTATTGGACTCAATCTGTGACCCACAAGATAAAACTCGTTTCCAGTCTGCTGTCTTAAGCATCTAAGCTATACTATCAAAAAATCAGTACCACAATGCTTCAGCAGTGGTATGACTTGCATATTTTTCTAGAATGCTGCTATCAACTGTCTCGGCATATGTCCTTTTTTTTTGTTTGTTTTTTTCTTTTGCATAGCCAAGGCTTATTGAAAAGTTGGTAGCAAGTATCAACCATCGTACTTCAACCAACACTGTAATCTTCTTCTTCTTTCGGCTTTTCCCGATTAGGGGTTGCCACAGCAGATCACCTGTCCACTCACAACTGGCAGTGGACTTTTACGGTGTTGAGTTGCCAGCCCAACACCCAACCTTCCAGAGAAGGCACACACATGTGCTCACTCACACCGAGGTCCAATTTAGAGTGTCCAATCCACCTACAACATGTCTTTGGGATGTGGGAGGAAACTGGAGCACCCGGAGGAAACCCATGCGACCACAGAGAGGACATCCAGACTCCATACAGAAGGCACCCCAGCTGAGGATCGAACCAGAGAACCTCTTGCTGTGAGGTGGCAATGCTAACTGCTGCACCGTAATATGTATAAGAATTATAGCAACTGATCTCAGCAGACCACTGCAATGTCGAAATGTTATAAGTCTATGGGAAGCCAAAGTACATTTATACCTTCATAATAGTATTATATCCATTACATATTTCCCTCACAAATCTTTATCCATATTCAGTAAATCATTTTTACATTTCAGTTAGAAACCCAGCCACTTCTACTATTTATAATGTATTTCCACAAAGACTTTGCACTATTATAACCCACAAAGGGATTTCATAGCTCACTATGACATTATATATCTGTGCATATAAACTGAAACAGAAAAATGGAGGAATCTTTGGACCAAAGATTCATGTCCACATGTGTGTCACAGGGCCAAATGTCCCCCAAATCTGGAAACCCATTTAAACGGTTACCAATTTCTGACTTGTAATGGCTTTACATTGTTACACCAACATGCTTTTAACTAAAGCTGTCCTAGAATAGTTCACATAAGGATCTCTGGTTCAACTCTACAGTGTGATTCAGAGCCACAGTGCCACCATTGTACCATTTCAGATGCATTTTGAAAAATTCTCAGTAATAATGTCAATTTCATGGAACTGATATTTCATTATCAGCATATTACCACAATATTTGACTCTCTATGGCAACACCTTAACCCTGAAACTACCATACCCAAGTGAAACTTCATTAGGGGACAAAAATATAAAAAGGAGCTTTTGCTATCCTACTTGCAGTGCTTGGAGTTCAGAGAGACATTTTTTTTTTTCATCCAGTTCTTTTTAGCCTCCTTCTCTATAACCTACATACACCTATGACAGATAAGTGCAATTCTCTAGGTAGTCTGCCACTCTCCTGCATGGCGAATAAAATGTCATCTCACTGAGCATACCTCTCAACCGTACCAAATTCCTTGGTATTTACCAGTTTTGCGGGCAAAATAATACGGTGCCACGGATTTCCGAGTGGCCCCTTCAATTCACGATTTTTTCTGCTGGTACACACCTGACATCATGATGCAAAGTGAAGCTGTTTTCTACAAGCATTAAATCTATAATTTGTATTTGATGAGGAATACCTGCATAGGCTTAGTTCATTAGGTTAATAAATGTAACTCCTTAAAAAAACATCCAGAGTCATTTGGTACACCAGTAGGCCTAGTGGAGTAATACATACAAGACCTATTATATTCTCAAGTCTAAGTCAGCATATGCAAGTTATGCTGAATTGCGGTATTTACATTTCATGCAGAACTTTCTGGAAATAAGGGACAGCAGAAGCACTGTACGTTTTTCCAATTCCAGTTTACTTGCAGCTTACCTTGAGACAATGCCTTTAGAGATCCAGCCATATTATGAGCAATAATCAGGCAATGCAATACATTAAGTGTTGGACGTGTAAAAGGTCTTTATTTATGCATACATCACTACACATACAAGCTCCTCCTCCTTCAGCCGACTGGGCAGTGTAAACACTCCTAACTTTGCTATTTGTTGCCCTACATTGTCTTGTCCCCGAGTGGTTAAAATATATTGGCTTGTATTTCCTCCAAACCAATAAGAAAAGCAGGTGAAGTAACACCGCTCCTCCCTCCTTTCATAATTCAACTCTTATAAATAAATTTTTGACTTTAAAAAAACAGATCCGTGAGGTTTCTGTTTTGTGATTTGGAGTTGTCCTCCGCTCTTGCATGCCTAAGACTAAATTGTGAATTTGTGACAGTCTAGCAAACAAACCAAGGTTGTGTGGAGTTACTGATTTTGTTGTTAGATGAAAACTGATAATTATAGTCCTGGTAGTAAATTAATGGCCAAAGCCAAAGAATGGCTTGATTGATTAAATGTTTGCTAGACAAAGATATGCAGACTAAAAATGTTAATGAAATAACAAAACTAGAAAAATATACAGTGGAAATGATGTACAAATTAGCTTTAGCTCTGATGTCAAACTACCTGTAGCCAAGCAAACTATTCAGTTATTTCTATTTATGAAATGGATAATCTAATTTATCTTGGGTGTTCTTCTTCATTGGAATGGAGCAAAAAGCTCCATTTTTACTTTAAAAGAGATTTTGTCATTACAAATGTGACGCATATATGTGTGCATGCCGACGTGTATATGCACGGTAGTTGTATATAGAACGTCATTACATAATCATGTAATTTATGTTGTGTAAGAGTGAACCTTTTATTAATTTTTTTAGGAATGTTGTAGTGTTAGATTCAGCTTGACTAACTTATGGGATGGAATTTCATGGTTAATCTTCTGTTTCAGTCTAGTCTAGTTCAAATAAAGTACACAAATGTCTTAATTTTCATATTAAACTTTCCATATCCAAGTATAAATTCAGCCTGATCTGAAATGTTGAATGAAATAGTAAAACTGATATTCTTTATTTACATCAAACAATCAGGGGAACATTGTGAATTTCAACTGTGCTCAACAATGATCACCCAATTCAGAACATTGCGACAGTACTAGCAGGAAAAAATAAATAACTCTTTGCAAAGTGTGGCAGGAGTTTCAAACTGTGGATGACGTTGTTAGTAATTGCAGTGCATCACTGATCAGTGTAACACTGCCTAGTGCCTACAATATGGCTGCAGGCGACAAAAGCTCTGGCTAGTATGTTTATTGAGTACAAGCACTATGGCAAAAGGAGTAGCTATTTGCAAGGACTTGGGAGTTGGAAGAATTATACTGTGCTTGCTTCCCCATGCCAAGTGTGAACCTGCATGCATGTATGCAGAAAGCAAAATGTCCGAGCCTGAGGCACCCAGCCACTAGGTAAGTTGGGAGCAGTTTTTTTTTTTTTTTAGTAGTAGTTTTCACTGTCTGCTTTAAAAAGTAGCAAGCTGCTTTTTTTAAATTAGTTTGTATTGAAGTTAGGCATTTAATTCCACACTGTACATCACTGTTATTGCAAGTGTCTTTTGTAAGATATGTTGTGCTGTTTTAGGATTTTGCAGGAAGAGATATTAGGTTTGAGTTCCACCCAGGCCTGAAGACGGTCTCCCCATTATTCCTGAACGAAATTCTTGGTAGACTTCAACGTCAATTTCATTTCTGTTACCGGTCGGGTAGTGACAGTTGACAATGGGATCTCTAACATGTGACTGGGCTAACTTCATACAACTAAAGTATCCTTTGCAGTGTATAACAAAACATCGGGGATTAAACTCTCTACGTAACTCCAGATAGGACACTTGCAAAGTTGTTCTTCGGTAAATGTACGCAAATACATATCATTTTAGTCTGTCGACTTAAGTGGATAAGGACATATCTTAAGTACTCCTGATTTAGGGGTCTTTGCCCCTTTTTATTTATTAGAGAGACATTGAAAGCCATGATTTAAACTTGTTTAGTGGTAAGTATCAGCTGCAAGTCTTGTAATGGTAGGAGAGGAACCATTTCTGACTATAACTTAAGTGTCATTTCATAAGATGTCCAGTGCTATGCTGGAACTTGGTAGTACTAGAAGAGCAATGCTTTAACTGGAGATCTGTTGTGACTGGAAGAAGGGGAATCTCAGAAAAAAGATACAGCCAGGCACATCCATGCTCATCTGAATACATTTTTAATCCTCTATTAGAAACTCCAAGAGATGGTGAGATCTGATTACGTATGTGTACAGCTGTGTGCATTAAAACCTGCAACTGTGATTTTAAATATTGCTCTTGTAAATAGTTGCTAGATTAACAGGTTTTGCATTATTATGTATTTTCTGAGAGATATGAAGACTGAAATTCAAATGTTTGCCATTATTTATTATTTAGTGACTTCTATATTCATGTTGGTACCCACAATTCCATTGGAGTGGGAGCTGTTACATGATTATTTATGTAAATTTTATATTAATTCAGCATCATGTTTTTTTAGCCAGTTGTACTTATTTTTTTATGGGCCTTTGCCCAATTTTTTGATGTTTCCAGGTTGAAAGGCATGCAACTCACTAGCCAAAGTTTAGCACAGCTGTGTATGCTTCGAACTAGCCATGATCCAGACACTAACTCTGGCATGGAACTAAAAGATGTGATTCAAAAAAAGCATCATTTAGCTGTTGATTGGACAACAGTGTCCATCAAGTGGGAATGAATCATGCAGACTTCATTCAGACATATAACTATCAACTGAAATGGGCAGCCAGTCTCCTGCCATTGACAAACTCAGGTTAGCAAACCAGGATAAATACAACACAGTCTCTTCCTTTGGGGGCAAAGCCCCCCCACACACACAAACACATTCCCATCGGGGGGGGGGGTTCTTCTCTTGCACTCCCAGACTTAAGGGGGGGTTCTTCTCTTGCACTCCCAGACTTAATAGATCTAACTCAGCAGTCATTGTGTTTTGGGAAATTAAAATCTCCAACTGCCGTAACTTTGATCACAAAAATATCATCTCTAACATAAGAGCATTTTTACTATGTTGCAGGCATTGGTAATGTTGTTATGCAGAAATCAATCTATGATTGCCTCATTCATTTCCACAGTATGCAAGGTATTCATGTCAAGATGGCAATGAGAAGGTCCAATAAAGGAATGGTAGGAAAGAAGTGGAGGAAGTTGTGCATTCCAGAATAGCAGGACAATAGTAGTGCTTAAGTAAGAAGACAGCAGTGTAGCACTTGGTATCCGACAGAGTTATAGCACATCACATACTTAGGGTTAACACACATGCAGGATATGCAGCACAGGACACTCTATGCACTACATAAGTACAGCACTAGAAGAACTTTGGGTGAATAATCATTTGAGGTAGGAAACCTTGCATAGCAGTCTACCTGCCCTATATATTATATAGTGCCGTAGTAGAGAAATCATATTATGCAGGGTGTTTACTGTATTAGCCTCGTACAGCTAGCATTGCAGAAACCTGATTAGTGTGTATGTGTGTTTAAAATAATGACAATTAGTGAATTAGCATGTTCTAGATAAGTGAAGAGTGTCTACTATGCCACTGTTATAACAATGACAGGATTTCAAGCTTCATTAGGGGAAAAAAATCTGAAAAGGAGCAGACTGAGCTCTCTCTTGTTAGCATATCTCTGTTAATGACTATGTAGCACAACTTCTATACAGCTAGTTTTAGAATACAATATAGAGGATTATACAAGCGTCACATATAAGTATGCCAGGAAGATTCTTGGAATGCTGTAACTGGAGAGTAGCTGTCTGACATCCCACTCATCACACGTCATATCAATTGGCTCCCACCCTGCTAGTATGCACAGTTTAACAGCTACCTGCTTGTGTGAGCATAGCATTACCCCCATCTTCAGGGGATGGTAGATTGCACGTGGAAATCCCACCCTTCTGACTTCCACGGGTAATTTCTTTTCCATTATACAAAACAGAAAACTGAATTTATAAAGAAATTTCTTATATTCTAGAACTCCTCCCAGTCATCTACTCTGCCAGTGAGAGATATAAAAATTCTTGTCTTTTATGCAAAGGTATGCATTCACCTATGTCTGACAAATTGCATGATCAGAATGTTTTTATGCTTCTGAGGTTGCAAATATTTGAGCAAGTCCACTTTGACAACTCCTTGGTTTTATAACCACTACTGTGAGGAAAACTGTAGGGCTACACAGTCCCTGCTGTGTGAACTTTTCTTGAAACAAAATTCATGCTGTAAGAAAGGACATAAGAGACCATAATACACATTTCAAGAGTGTAATGTGAGAAGTCATGCTTACATAAAAGTGTGCATTGAAAAAGCTGAAAAACAAAAAACTGGTGAAACCATTCTTTTGATATGTGCAGCAATTTAAAGATAATTTTCTAGCAAGGGTGATACACTCTGGAATAAAAAAAAGTTAGGCTTACCAAATAGTTGTTTTCTAAGTAATGGTGTGAATAAGGGGATGAAAGAGTGTTAGAGAGAATAGGAACATGGACAGAAATAGATCCGAGTTCTCTGTCAGAAATACCGAGGGAACAAATGTCTGTAAGTAAGGACATTATTCTTTAGTTGGGACATGGGATCTGAACTGCCTAGACATAGTAAGGCCTTATTAAATTCAATTGTGCTGGCTGATAAAAAATAAATGACTAGAAAATGGAAATCAAAATCAAAACTTTATTTAAAGTATTGAATATTGTAACAGAGATCAAAGGGATGGAGGAATAAATGCAGTTTGTGAGACAATACATGCAGAATAGTGTTCAGGTGGAGAAGTAGGGTTTAAGGGAAGGCAGGAATTGAGCATTTTATGAAAGGTTGGACCGAATGGCAAAAGTTATAAAGAAAGAAAACATATGTAATGTAATGTATAATGTATGTAAATGGAAAAAGTGTTCATATGTTTTTTTTCTTTTTTATATTAATGTATACGTGCTTATGTCTTATGTGATAATTTAATAAAGTTGTTAAAAAGAAATACATCTGGGCTGGTGAAGGAGAGTGAAAAAGAAGGGTGGGGGAATAAATGCAGCATTGTGAAAGGAAAGGAAGCAAACCACTAGTGAAAGAAGAAAGGCTTACAGAAAGTAGAATAGCCAGAGAGGAATGAAAGAACAATGGTGAAATCTGACACAGGGCAGCCTAAAGGAGAAGATGAACTGAAGTACATGTGGTAGTTGAGAGAGTGAAAGGGAGGAAACTAAAAGGAAAGGTTGACGATAATAGGGAAAGGTAACGGAAACCTATTGCTTAAGTGGAAAAAGGGCTTTAGAAGGTAAAGTAGGAAAGAGTGGCAGTGAAACAGAGTAATGGATAAGCTGAGGTCTCAGTCAAGAATGAGGTAATGATAGAATACTACAAGAGTCATTAAAGATGTTGCAAAAAATGAGATGAGGAAAACTGCAGAATGATAAAGCCCGGCATGAATAACATTGGACTGAATGTTTTTTGTTGTTTATAAATTTCTCCAAGTCTTGTAGCTTTCTAATACCATGACGGGAATGGACCCCATTCCTTACCAAAGCACGATTAAAGTTCATGAAATTAGTATTGTTTCACTCTTTGATGTTAGCCAAAAGTGCTCTTCACAGCACCCACAATGTGCCCAGTAATGACTCTTTTTGCAGTTTGTATGGTGTTACATGAATTGGTAACATATCCAAATAAGACTGTAAATATTTTTTTTTATAAGACCAGTTGCTTCTACCACTAATGGAACTGTCTGGGTATCTTTCTAACACTTGGCTCTCATTTCTTCCTGCAGATCAAGGTATTTATTGACTTTATGTCTCTCTCTGCGCAAGACACTGTAGTCACTAGGTGTGGTGATTTCAATGATCAATGCTACTTTTGTCTTCTTTTCTTGGACCACTTTATCGAGTTTTCTAGCATCTATCCTTTGAACCATTGGTATTGGGTGATCACATGTGATATAAACTTCATCATTTTCTATGATTCTTTGTGGCTTTCAGTTCCTTTTACCTTATTTCCCCAATTCTCAATAAAACTTTTTTGGGTCATCAATAAATTGCTTATTTTGTGCTTTTCCCTTATATTTATCTTCATATCTTCTAAGTCTTTCCACTTGTTTTGAAATTTTTAGTTTGTTATCTCCAATAGTGCATAACAGATCCCGGTCTGTTCTAATACTGCACATTGTTTTATCACATCTATCTTTCTTAATGTTTTTGTTGATCTGTTCCCTCTTCTACAATCTTCTAACATTGACAATTCTTGTCTTAACTGCTTTATAGTTTTCTCTATTCGATATTTCCATGATGGTATTTTCTCCCCCCCTTTTCCCTTGCTACCCTGTGTTCTTGTGGTAGAACTATCAGTTATTACTTTAGCAGCACAGTAATATATTCCATTTACTTCTGTTATATTGCATGGATCTCAATTTGTTTTTTCAAGCTTCTAACTTTTGGGGTTTTAGTGCTCTTCTGCAGTATTTCTTTCATTGATCTTGATACATCTGCATTTGTCTATTAAATCAAGCAACTCTTCTCTTAACTCATTTTCATCCATACTGAGGGCACATCCCTTGTTTTCCATTCCCTACGGGCAATCTACAGAAAGTTCTATAGCATCTTCCTGTGGCACATTCTCTTCAATTTCATCCTGTGTCATCTGTTGTTCTGTCATATGGGAACTCACTGGCCTATCACGCCTCAACACTGACGGCATCAGAATTTCCACAGTTTACTGTTACTTTCCTTGCTGTCTAGCTTCAAGTGAATGTTTATACTGGTTTCCTGTGGAAGGCTCCAAAATATCTTGATATGGCACCTGACCAGTTGCCTTCTGTTCCACTGGTTTCCCCTTAATTTGGATATATATTGCTCTATCCTGTTGTGGTGCTTTCTGCATTTGATTTTCTACACTGAATCCTTCTCTTTGCAGCTGTTCCATTACCTCAGTTTCTATTTCTTTGACTTCTCCATTACTAATCTCTTTTTCTACTTTGCCTCTTAATTTTTTGTATTGTAAAGTTTTCCATATTCAGATTACTTTGCCTGTATTTTTCTTCATATATCTTTGCTGCTGCTCTTTTTGTATTGATTAGTTTTGCATTCTCCTTTACATAAATATTACACCATATTAAATCTCTTTTCCTTTCCCCTCTCCATATTTCTCCTTCACATGTCTCCTGGTCTTCTTGCTTTTCCTTATTCTGGGGACTCACTCCATCATACTGTGATGGAGTCTGTTTTAGACCTTCTACATTAAATTCTTCACTTTGTAGGCACTCCATAACTTCAACTTCTATTTCTTTAACTTCTGCTTTACTAATCATCTTTTCTACATTACATCTTTCTGCTACCTTTTTATTGTAAAATTTTCCATATCTGGATGCCTTTGCCTGTATTTTTCCTCAAACATCTTTGAGACTGCCTTCTCTATATTAGTTAACGTGGCTTTTTCTTTTGCATGAATATTGCACCATATCAAATCTCTTTCTTTCCCATGTCCATATTTCTTTTTTGTATTTTTCAAATATCGCTAGGTTTTGTTGTTTATATTTTCTCACTTCCTCAGAGTTTTCTTTTTCCAAAGAGATAAAAGTTTCTTGATCTATATACTGTTTTTCAAAAATCTGTTGCATTAATGAAAGCAAATTTTTATTTGAAGCTTGTGACAGTTTTTCCTGCGGAAATATTTTTCTTTCCTCTAATTTCTCTCAATCTTTTTGTATATCTTCTGTCTGGAAATTCTGGGCTTTTTGCATAATAGTAACGATACATAATTTCTTTCTTATCCTCAATAGTCCACTCTATCATCTTTGTGTCTCTTCTTTGGCCAGTCAACTGTTGTTTTTGTGGACTGCTACTTTCTTCTACAACAGGGAGACCATCCTCTCTCCGAGTCTGGCCTGACCCCATTGTAGGAATGTTTCCGGGTTTTGAGGATTCTACACTGTCATTTTTTCCAGTCCTGGCACCAGTGCACCTACCAGGATTGGGCACTTTTTTATCTTGGGTCTTGTACACCCAGCTATCTTTTTTTTTTTGATTTACTTCTGTCCATGATATATGCTATATAAATACAGTATATATATCAAGTGTCTCCTTGGTGAGATTTAGTGAAAAAACAGGATCCACCTCGTGGAAGTACCCACCAAGACTTGAGAATGAATTCAATTTCAGCACTACTACTCTCCTTTGCTTGCTGACTTTTCATCTCTCCATCAGGACCCCTTTTCTGTGTGTGTGTGTGTGTGTGTGTGTGTGTGTGTGTGTGTGTGTGTGTGTGTGTGTGTGTGTGTGTGTGTGTGTGTGTATATGCATGTACTCCCATGTGGGTGCACATGTGCAACATTCTTGGAATATCATAAACAACTCAAAGCTGTAAAACCTTGTAGTTAGTTATATTAAGTTAATAGATATATGAAACATATAGATATATGAAGTAAGGGGATGTAGACTCCATTCTAAAAAGGAATCTGACACTTTAGTACTGAAAAATAAGACTTTGACTTGCTAACTTGCTTCATCCTGTCTTTTTTTTCCTGCTCTGTCTCTGTTTGTCTGCTCTGTGACTCTAAACAAATCAATGGACTCCTCTAAAAAGGGGCCTCTTTGTCAGACTGTCATGAACACTGGTGGATAGGACAGCAGATGAAGATTTGTATACAAGTATGAGGGCATTATGGAGGTCAAGAATTTACACACTTTGTTCTCACAGCACATCTGGCAGAGGGGAAGATGGAGGTGGACTTTATGTATATAATGAAATATGCCTTTGGTAGGACTAAAGTTTTCTAAACATTGCTGGATGTTGTAAAAGTGACAGGACTCAGTAAAAGGATGGAGAAACTGATGTATATGTTTGGAACTAAGGAATAAACAAACCCTAAAATAACTGTTTACCCATAAATCTTCAAAAGCAATATTTAGGACTTAAAATACCTGTAGTATATATGCCTTCCAGAGCAAATACTAACCAGTGAAGAACTATGCAAGGTCACTCAGAACAGATTATTACAACAAAATGGTATTATAGTAATATTTCTATGTCAAGCATTCACTGTTTGGAGGTGAATGAAAGACTGTGTGAAAAGAGGAATGCATTGTGGAGTATAGTCAGGAGATGAAGCTTATAACATAGGACATTCTTCAAAAAGAGGTCCCAATATTTGCATGTGGAGTTTTTTGATATAAATAAAGATAAATAGACCACTGTGGCCACACACCATGCACAAGATCGATAGTTACTGTACTGAACTGAGATGAGAAGACAGGAGATTGAGAGAAGCACAGCAGAGTAAACGTCAAGAGAAAATGGGATAAACAGACGAATGAAAAAGTATTTCTGGCACATGGGTAATACTTCTACATGGACAAAGTCAAGATAGCAGCGATTATTACTTGTGAAATGATACCGAGTAGTAGCAATAAACTGATGAAATGTATAAGTGAGCACAATAACACAAACAAATTAAACATGAACAAGGTAAGAATGATGCATAAAGGAGGAAGGTGAAGGTAACAGATTATTGGTACAACAGTAGTAGTACAGGATGGGAAATGCAGGTACTTACAGATAATTACTGATGATACACAGAGACCATATATGCAATAAGACCGACAGAAATCTGGGTTATACGATAAAATTCTTGACCTCATTAGAACCAGAAATGATAATTTAATGCTCTAAGAAGAAACAAGGCAAGATATGTGGATGATGTGTTTTGTCAACTCAGTTTATGCAATCAAAAGACAGAATAAGGAGGTGAAGAATAAAGAAGACAATAGGATAAGATAGGTATGAGGACAGACTAGCGATATATCATATGGAAGGATAATAGGAAGCCAAACTAGGGAATGCATTTACCTGCCTACAGGAAATACAGTGCAACGATTGGTGCAGATGAAATGAGAGGAATAAATGTACCTAGTTCACTAAAGGAATTCTGACAATCTGTGCAGACTGCCTAATGACATACAAGAAAATATGCAAGGTCGTTAAACAAAAGGGTTCAAGAGAGGCCTGGATGAAGTTATGGCAATTAAATATTTGTAGAGAGTGGTAATTATCTGGCCAGAAGGCATAATAGGTTTAAATTACTGCCTGACTTTATATGTTTCAGCACTCCTCCTGCCTTTTACTGGCAGTAGTAACTGTAATCTCTATGACTTAAAACCTGTGTTCAGATGTATTCGCCTAGCATTAAAGTGAAATAAACAAGCAGGCACTACCATTTTTTTTGTGCTTTACCAACACCAACGTGAATAATTTCTTTTTGCTGAGTAAAAAGTTGATAGCACATCTGGTTTGTGAATTATCATTATTTTAATAGTGAGGTGGCTTTGTAAACTACATATGGATTTGTATAAAGATGTACTGTACTTAGTTATTAAAGAAATGCCCCGCACACACACCCTGTGACATCACTCCTCCTTAGTATTAAATCAAAAAAAAAAAAAACACTGCAACCAAAATTATGTAAAGTAGCCTACTGATTTCTGATAAGAAGATGGAGGCCTGCTGGTGCTTGAGATGTTGCACAATTCTTTGAATTACATTGTTATTTAAACAGTAATAGAGATTGTGGTTAGCATTCTTACAAACCTAGATCTTGGATGTTATATGTGCTGAACGCTAAATCATTACAGTGCACAGAGAAGTGGATTTCACTACAGGAGCAAAGTTAAAAAATCACATTTATGTTCTCAAGATACGAAGGAGTTGAACAATATGTAAATATTTCTGTAAATGGTGTAGCATATTTTTATATTGTCAGTGGACTTTAAGATCCTACATTATTGTATCAGGTTGTGGGGGAGATTTCAGTTGGAAAGCCTTAAAAACTTAAGATCCGGGCAGGCCTGCATCCAGCAGGGTAATATAGTTTTGGAGGGGCTAACACACAAAGTTTATCACATTCACCAAAGTGGCAGAATATTGCAGATGGCAGTATTGGCCACCTGCATATTAGAAAAAGTGGGTAGAAACCAGGCATGTAGTGCACTAATTACAACCAAAACAGGTAGATATGGTCTGAAGATTTTAGGTAACAGCGTGTCTGGGGTGCAATGGGAGTGGCAAAGGTATACAGACTGCGGAACCTGCACACCTCAGGAGCTATGAAAGGGCAGTGAAAGTGTATAATATGAGATTAAACATTGTTGTATTCTGTAAGTTATACAGAGTAGAAATTAATGAGCAATGGATAAGAAGGTAAACTGAAATGTTATAAATGGTGCAAGGAACCTTTATTTGGTAATGACAAAATGAAGAAGGTGACAAATGAAAACTCAGGGACTACTGGGGGATGATGGATCCCAGAGAGGCAATAAGCCAAGAGATAAAGCAAGGATTTTGGGGTCAGTACAATGCAGTGCAGGTAATACAACTGGGGCTTGAAGCATGGTAGACATCAACATAGTCTAGAACTAGTAGCCAGGTAGCAGAGAGGTAAGAACAAAGTACACGTTACAAGAGACTGATGAATAGGGTCAGGATGGGGGCAGGAAATGGATAGGCTGGGGAACATGTTGCAGAAGCAAGAGAATTGCAGGTGAAGGACTAAAAATGATTTTGTGGAAGTAGGACAGACAGAAGTGGTAGGGATAGTGGAAGGGCAGGAATGGATTATGTAGAGATGATGCGGAGGGGTATCTCAACAGGGAGGATTAGGTGTGATTGTGTAGATGAAAGCCATGACAGGAGTGGACAAATGGAGACCATGTGGAACCTGATGCTAAAGGCTATGATTCACGTAGCTGAGGGAGGGTGGAAGTATCTGTATGTAATAATTCATATGGGGTAAAACAACTTGGCAGTGAGTTAGTGCAAATGGCTTTGTCAACAGCCAAACAAGTTGCCAAACTGTTTCAAATACTAGAAAGAACTGTCACTTCCTCAGAGATTCTCCCAGTTCTGTATACAAGTTGTTCCACAAAGGAGTGTATTAAAGATGTCAACACATGGATGGCAGAATGGTGTAAGAATTCTAGATTGGCGATGAAAAAGCATAGGGGAACAATGACGTGCAGAGATGTTATACTCAAGTAATGAATAAAGTCTCACTATGAAGCAAACCCAGAATTTTGTTTCTAGTGTGGTGCGGCTGGAGAGCTAACTTAAATGAAGAAAGACCCAATCATGCCTCCACCATGCAGGAAGAAAAGAACATGCAACTGAGGCAGATTCCTTTGGCGAATACTAGAAGATTAGGGATTATTTTCTGCCAGTTAAAATACTGCAGGATGATCTGGATTCAGCAGATATAATGGAAACATGTTTTATACAGTAAAAGGAATGGATCTAGAAGTATTAGAAAGCAAGAGGAGAAAGAGACACATCAAAGGTGCACCCAGACATATGATACACACTCCATGGTGTACACTTTGCAAATATAATTTTGTGTGATGAAAATGTGCTATGGTTTAAATTAGAAACTCTGCTATAGTTTCCATTATTTTATTAAGTTATGTATTTAAATTACATTTTTACAGAATCAGTGGTTAGCTAGATTTTTCTGAGGCATTCCAGGAGTTTTTTTTTTTTAAGTTTGAGATCATATATATGGTTTATTATGAAATATCTAAGATTAAAATCTTAATCATCAAAATACTGAGACTGTAATAAATGCTGGAGACTAATATCCAACTCTGAAAATGTCCTCTTCCCCATAGGAGCCAAGTTAGCATTTGTTTCTGAGTCTGTACTGGTAAGAAGATTCAATATTCAATATTTTTTTTCAGTATTGTAATCTTCAGCATTTTGTTCTTTAGATAGTAAAGAGATAGGATTTTGATGTTCAAGATTTTGTTCTTAGATATTTTTATAGTAAACCATGTGTATGCATGTATAGATATTTAATGGCTTCCATGTGTTTGATGTTACATTTGTTACACTAAACGTTTTTTAGGGGAATTGTTTTGAACTGCCAGTTCATCATAAGGTGTCAGCATTTGTTTTGCAGGATAGCCACATGAGGAGGAGTGGGATTTTGCCTTTTCACCACTGTTTTACAATGTTAGAGTTGGTATATATAATTAGTTGGGGGGTGTTGGGGCACAGCCTCCCACTTTGTGGGTGCAGGGGAGTTTACCTCCTGCATAAAACAATGTTTTTTTTTTTTGATTTATTAAGTTCTGACCATTTGTGGATGATGAGGTATACGCCACTTTAGTGAGTAGCTGATGTACTGTCTTAAAATCATAGGTGTATACAGATATATAGATAGATATTAACATTTTTTTCCAAAAATGCCAAAAGCTTGTCTGGCTAGATTTTTTTAGAATTAAATTTTTTAGGTAAGAAAAAGGCATAGTGTGCATAAACATGCACCGTCTGGGGTGGAAGGGTGAAACAGTGCACTGGGAAAGGGAAACAGTGCACTGGGAAAGGGGCACATTCTGCAGCTAGACAGTATACAGTTATAACTCTCTTGGCTATGCTCCGTCATACAGAGTGCTGAAACAAAAATGAAAAGTACAGAGAGTGGTGATAGGACTAAGGCAGCAAGATGGACTGATGGTGGTTTAAAAACACGAATATAAGTACAGAGAGTGGTGATAGGATTAAGGCAGCAAGATGGACTGATGGTGGTTTAAAAACACGAATATAAGTACAGAGAGTGGTGATAGGACTAAGGCAGCAAGATGGACTGATGGTGGTTTAAAAACACGAATATATTTTCTGTCAGTATGTCTGTGAGACAAAGATCAGGTCTGACCTTACTTTGTTGGAAATAAATGGAAAAATTAATGCTTTTACCTGTCCTCAGGACATCATTCTATGTACATCTTGTACAAGTCTTTACATAGAATACCAGGTTAATAAGAAAGCTGCCAGTATGGGAAAATGTATTGAATAAGCATCGCATTTAAACAAAGCAGCAATATGTGAGCTAAGAAAATAGAAGGAGTATGGAGCCCAGACATACTGCTTCATGGGGATCCTGACAGATGGAATAGAATGACAACAAAGAGTAGCTATAAAGTACAACTTGCCCATAAGAGAGGGATGGTAGCAGATAATGGAAGCAGCTATCTAAATGAGAATCCAGAGCTAACAATCAGGCCATAACTTTCAACTGTCACAGAGTTTGCAGACCATCACTGATCTTGACTTAAACCTTTGTCCTGTTCCCCATAATGTTTTAAATTTTTCTAGTAAATGGCTGAAGATTAAAGACAGTCGATGCAATACAACAGAGTTTCATGCATCTTATCTTTCAGAAAATGCAACATGATGCAGAACTTGTTCTATTGACTTGACTTAAGAGAATTAATACTTACAAAGTGACCCTTATTTGGAGTCTTTGCCAGCCCTACCCCCCCCCCCCACACACACACACAAACTATTTTCAGTCGTGTCCAGGATTCTTGAGAAAAGAAGTTGATAGCTATAAGTAAGGCAAAACAGACTGATGGATACGCTGGGGAAGTAAATAAAAAAAACTTGGGCTCAGGATCATTACTTTTTGTGCAGTGAATGGCCTGAAACGTATATGGAAGTAGAGCTTCATAGCAGGGATTCATTACTTCTATAGCTTAATCCAGGTTATGGTAATGAACAAGGTCTCAGATCCATGCCTCCACCCCCACCCCACACACACATACTTTGCAGTCTGGTGAGTCTCTTATACAGGAGAGGAAGTGGGAGTAAGACTAAGGTAACAGTGATGGTGCAAATAATAGATTAAAGGTAAGGAATTAGGACAAAGGGAGAAGGACCAAAGCTGGTAAATTATGTGGTGGCCCGACTCAGTGGGAGGGGTTTATTTATTTATGTAGTTATTGATTGATTGATTGATTGATCTGTCTTTGTTGTCCGGGTTAGTTCTCTAGGCAAGTAGTCTCTTTTCAGGGGAAACCCAAGGAGCTACAGTATTTATAGCATCAGAGGAAGCTGGCTAGGACACAAGGGAATTTCCCCTACACTTTTAGATAGGTGCTGTTGGATCTTTTACATCCCCCTGAGTTACCTACAACTCAAGCAGACCGGACCTTATTTTAAGATGGAGAGGAGCATAGCCAAGCATGGTGAGATGAATGTGGTCACTGATCAATAGAAGTCACTGAGATGAATAGGAGAGGAGCTAAATGTGGTGAGGTGAGAGTGGTCATGGCACAGCTGGATGGGTTGAAGTGGACTGAAGTAGTACCACACCTGATAAAATAAGCAGGGCCTTGGCTTATACAAAGACTGACACTTACTGGTGTGGTCCAACTCCAAACTGAAAGGTTAATGTCATTGCTGTGTGAGATGATTTTAAGGAAATGGCTGTAAAACTGAGTCTGGTGGGAGAGAACATAGAGAAAAGATTGAAGTGGAGATCCCATCAGAGATGTCACAGACCAGTAAAGTATCTCAGGTCAATACATAGCACGTCACAATTTGATATCTACTTCAGCTATTACACTTCAGGACATTAGCCAGTGACTCCTCAAACAGATCCAGTAATTCAGGTCAATGATCTTTTCATCAACTCCCCCCAAGCCCAACAAAATGTGAAGAGCAAAGGTGCTACATGCTGAGAAGGCACATCAGGCCTTCATGTACAGTTGTGGTAAACAGTAAAGTCAAGAAGTAATTTAGCTTCAAGACACTACTAAGCACATAGACTCAAAGCATACAAACTTCAGAAGTGCAGATTAAAACACAGGGAATGACTAAATCAAAATCAAACACTTTAGAAACATAACATAAACTATCTAATTTATTTATTTGCGTCTTTGTTAACAAGGGAAAGTCCAACTGGGTAATACCCATTTTCATTGGAGGCCCGTGGAAAAAAAAGTTGCATTTGCTTACATTGCATTATATTAAGATCCAGTTTAACACAGAGAATGTGCAAATGTAACTATAGTTTGTATATAAATGTAAACAGAAATGTAAGTACTAAGATTTTAGAGGCGGAAGTTATTAAAGAGAAAGCAAATGTGCAACTTAATGGATTGTACAGGCAGCAGTTATGTATAAAAATAGTTTTGTCATTTTTCAGTAAGAAGATGGTCGCAGTGGTGTAGCAGTTAGCATTGTCACATCACAGGAAGAGATTCTCTGGTTCGATTCTTGGCTGGGGTGCCTCCTGTGCAGAGTCTGCATGCCCTCCCTGCGGTCACGTGGATTTCCTCAGGGTGCTTTGGTTTCCTCCCACATTTCAAAGACATGCACAGTAGGTGGACTGGACACTCTACTGGCCATAGGTGAGAGTGTGTGCACGCAAGTGAGTGGTATGAATAAACTGCCAAGGCAGGGCTATCCACCTGGCAGTGTAAATCTTGGCTCAAGATGACTGTCACTGCAGAAGTGACACCCCCATCCCATGTGCAAAATGGGAAAAGGGGTTGAGGATGGATGGATGGATGGATGGATTTTTCAGTGAGAGGTTAAGAGTGCTCTGTTAAAGGAAAGCATTTAGAGAGTATCATACATACAAGACCAGGACTGGTTAAGATGTTTGCTTAAGCAGTGGTTTAAAACTACTGAGTTTGTTGGATAGTTTTATTTGTGCGGGGATACTATTCCAAAGTTTAGCAACATATTGGGAGTAGAGTGAGTCTAACAACATTATTTGACTTATCTGTAGGTTATAAGAATTTATTACTAGAATGGCAGTCCCTTGCTGGCCAGTAGGGCAGTAATACATTTTGTAGTACAGGGTATTTTTGTGGATGATGAATGAGTTTGTGTTCTGTAGTTAGTTGTGAATGTTAGGTAGTTGTGGAGTTCTAGCTAGTTTAATTGCTTTAAGCTATAAAAATACTGGGTCCTATTGATGGCAAATTTAGCTATTTTATGTAGCAGGAGGCAAGTTTCTTTCTTTGAGTATTGTTTGTTAGGAAAGGAATGGCATATAAGAGAGTTGGCAATAAGAAGGTGGTGGCTAGACTTTTTCTTGCAGTATCTGTAAGGAATGCATTGATCCTATAAAGGGAGCCTAGTTTCTGGTGTGTAGATTTAATGGTATGCAGTATGCTGGTCAGATTTGAGATAGCCATCTACTGTAATGCCTAGAAGTTTACTGTGAGCTATAGTTTCAGTGACAGTATTATTTATTATTTGCTGACTTTATGGAAAAAGATTGCTTTTGATTTTGGCAACTTTTTGAGGTTAAAAAACATTAACTTAGTTTCCCAGGGGTTGAGTAGGAGGTTTGATTCTTTGAACCAGGTTTCTACAGAGAAAGATTTTTGGGTAATGTCTTGGAACTTATTTATTGTCGAGGCCACATGTATTAATGTTGAGTCATCTGCATACTAAACTAGGATGCTGAGTGGAGCTATAGAGGACATTTATAAATATATTAAGTAGGAGATGGTCCAGGATAGAGCCCTGAGAGACACCTGTAGCAAATGGTTGAAAGGATGACTAGGTTTGTTGCCATTTAATAGCTTGTTACCTTCCAGATAGATAACTAAGAAACCACAGCAAAGAGTACTGTGAAAAGTCCTGTTGAGGACAGTCAAAAGAGCAGTTGCTGGTACAAGACAGTATCAAATGCCTTTGACAAGTCTAAGAACGTGGTGGACACAAGTAGGCCATTGTTTCTATGTTAGTTTATTATATTGGTAAAGTGTAGTAGAGCAGTAGCGGTGCTGTGCTGGGGCCTAAAGCTATGTTCTGTATCTGAGAGCAGATTATTTGAGGTTAGGTATTACATCATCTACATACAGATGCATTTCTCTAATATTTTGGAGGGGGGGTAGCTATTGATCTGTAGTTATTAAACTCTGTAGATGTGCCGCCTTTATGTAGTGGTATGATGTAGGATATTTTTCAGTAATGTGACATATCTTTCTACTATGGACCTATTAATTAGTATGGACACAGGGAAGGCTATGACTTCTGTGGCTATTTTTAGGTAGTCTGATCGTAGTTGTTCTACAGCTGCAGAAGTAGTTTTTAGTTTAAGGAGCAACTTTATTATTAGCAAGATAGGTAGTGAACTAAAACTGAAGAGCTGTGGGTGGTTCTGACTGGACAGGGGTAGAGTGAGGGGAGCAGATGTATCGGAGTCTAAGAGAGATAATACTGACTGTATAAAGTAGGAATTGAACAGTGTGGGGATAGAGTCTGTTGTACTGTTTGTTTTTAAAGAGGTAGTGATAGTCTTGCCAGAGTGGAGGAGTTTATTTAGTGATGACCAAAAAAGTTTTGGACTGTTTTTATGTTTGAATTGTACATTGGTATAATATGTTTGCTCATCCTGTTTGACATGGAGATTTGCAAGGTTTCTAAGATGACTAAATTGCTCAAAGGTGTTTTGAGTTCTTTTTTTATACCATTTTTATCAGGCTTTGTCCCTTTTTATCATGATTTTTTTGTTTCTTTTTTCAGCCATTGTGCAGGGTTGGTCTTTATTTACTCTTTTATTATGTATTGTTGCTAGATTAATAATGTTTTCTTACAGACCTTAAATTAAATGTTTGACAACAGTATCTGGTGGCATTGTTGCAAGTGCACTCCAGTTATATTGTTTTAGTGTTTCATTGAAAATATATTTCCTGAAATTGATTGTATTTTGTATTTGATTATAGATAACATGTTTATCTAGGTTATGGTGAGCTCTAATGGCATATTATGTGGTCACTTACACTATCTAATAGACAGCCTACTTTGTCAGTTTGTCTGGTTTCTTTACAAGAATCCAGTCTAATGCTGAGCGCCTCCCTGAAGTTTTAATTCTAGTAGTTTGTTTGTTTGTTCTTCTTTCAGCTTTTCCCAGTTAGGGGTCGCCACAGCGGAACTCCGGTCCGCTAATGATTGGCAGTAGAATTTTGCGGTGCCGAGGTGCCAGCTCGACACCCAACCTTCAACAAAGGCATGCTCATTTCACACATGTCTTTTGAACGCCACTCGAACTAAGTTTTGATTTTAGTAGGTGTGGTTATTAATTGCCTGAAGTTGTACAAGTCTATGGATTTAGTGTGGGTAGTAGAACTTATGAGTTGCCAGTCTATACTTAATTCTCCAGGTATTACAGTGTTATAGTTAATTTGTTGGGATAGCCTTTATAGGATGCTTTCAGCAGTAGCAATGTTATTGCCTGGTTGCTGTTAAACATATAGTTTTCCTATTGTTGATTTTTAGAAGTGTTATTAAAAGTTCGGCATTGATAAAATTTGGGTATTTCTCTTTTTTTAATTTCTCCAAGTCTTTTGTCTTTTTAATACTATGAAGGGAATGGACCCCATTCCTAAGTCAAAGTATGATTCAAGTTCATGAAATTAGCATTATTTCCATTTTTGATGTTAGGCAGAAGTGCTCTTCACACCACCTGCAATGTGCCCAGTAGTGACTCCTGCAACTCATACGGAGTTACATGTATTGGTAACATATCCAAGTATGACTATAAATTATTTTTATAAGACCCATTGCTTCTATTACTATTGAAATTGCCCGAGTATCTTTCTTCCACATTGCCCTCATTTCTGCCTGCAAATCCTGGTATTTTATGACTGTCTTTCTCTCTGTACGTTAGACACTGTAGCCATTGGGTGTAGCAATTTCAATGATCAATGCTACTTTTGTCTTCTTTTCATAAACTACTATATCTGTTTTTATCGCATCTTTTAATTGTTGGTAATAGGTAATCCCATGCAATAAATGTCATTTTTTGTAATGCTTTGTGGCTCATGTTTTCAGTGTTTTTCAGTTACTTCAGAATTATAATGGTTGCACAATCCCCAGTGCAACAGTCTTGCCACATTATTATGCCAACAGTCTTGCCACATTATTATGCCATTCAGTATACAGTCAGTCTGCCATTAGTATATCACAACCAGCAACAAGATGTCAGACTGTTACCAATTCTGTTTTACAAAACCTGTTTGTCCCACATGTTCAATGATCTTTGGAAACCAACGTGTATGTAGTCCACTCTTTCAAGTCACCAATATTAAGTCTTTTGCTTTAAATTCACCTCTCCTTAACAATTTCTGTGTTCAATCCTGATCAACATGAGGTTAATTTTCTATACTTGCAACTGTATTAATGCATTTTCCACATTTCTTCCCTTCTCAAATGATCCCTCACATTATATTCTTTCTTTTGTTTTTTGGCACATTCAGTTGCTGATTTTTATATCTGGTTTGATTTCCAGTTGATACTGATATGCTTGTGCTAAACTAAGCAGGGAAGACATCTTAGACTTATTCTCCTCATGTTTCAAAGCGTTCACTATATTTGGGTCTTGTGAGGTCAGTAGATATGTATGCAGCCCCACGACTGCAGATCTGTACGTGTAATAAATTTTGGGGAGGCCCATACCTCTTTCAGAACAGGGAATATGTAGTCTTGGTATACAATGATTTTTATAAATCATTTGATAAGCATGAAGCATCCTTTTTGTTTTCCTGTCCAACTGATCCAACACCTTTTGGGGCCAGTCACTTCAAAACTGTAAGTTAGGACAGGAACAGCAAATTGGTTTATAGCTTGGGCTTTGATCCTAGATACCAGCGCTGTTTTCAGTATTAATTTTAGTCCTCTAAAATATTCCTTACTAAGTTTTATTCACATTTGTTCGATGTTTTATAGTTGATCCTTGCTCAAGTTCTTTTATAAATATTTGGGCATTGATAAAGAGTGAGTGTACATCACATTCCTGTTCCAAACTGATATTTTCTTGGTGCTGCAGCTTTCCTGATTTAAAGGTTGCTTTTGCACATTAATCAAGACCAAATGCCATTCTTATATTATCTAAAACAGTTTTGATAACTTGCAGTTGTACTTTCAGTTCCTTATCTGATGAACTATACAGTTTTAAATCTGCAAAAAGAAGATGAGAAGTCTTTACACTGTTGTTTTCTGGGAGCCAAATTGTAGCCATGACCGAATCTGTTAAGTAGATAGCTTAATGTGTTAAGGGAGAGACAAAACAGCAGCGGTGACAGATAGTCACCATGGAATATCCCCCTTTGAATTTTTATCCTTGGAATAATAATTTGTACTTTATCATGGCTTAAGTGCAAATTTTTTTGCCATTGTTACATGGTCACTGTAATGTAATCATTCAGTGTATGGTGTATTATATGCATTTTTATGCACTCTTGTTTCCATGTATGTGGGATACTGTCAAATGCTTTT